>NW_024704852.1:0-129454 GCF_018977255.1 Callorhinchus milii
ACGCATGAGGCATTCCCACGAAACTGACGGTTCCTCCAAAAAATTGATCAAGCCATGCTGACCCTGCCTAATCATTTTAGGCTCTTCCAGGTATCCTATAACTACGTCTTTTATTAAGGACTCAAGAAATTTCCCAACAGCTGACGTCAAACTAACTGGTCTGTAGTTTTCCCTATTTTCTCTCCCACTCTTCTTAAATAGTGGAGTTATATTTGCAATCTTCCAATCAATGGCATCTTTTCCAGTATCCACAGACGCTTGGAAGATTAAAGACATGCCATGCACTATCTCAGAAGCCACCTCCTTTAAAACTCTCGGATGCAGGCCATTAGGTCCAGGGAATTTATCGGTTTTAAGACCCGACAATTTACCTAGAACCATCTCTTTACCAATGTTAATCTACCAAAGTTGCTCGCTAACATTGACTTCTTGGCCCTCTATTTTTGGTATGTTTCCAGTGTCTTCTACGATGAAAACTGTAGAAAAATACTTGTTTAATGACTCTGCCATGTCTTTGTCCCCTATTATAATTCTTTCGGTCTCTGCCTGCAATGGATCCACATTCACCCTCGCTAGCCTTTTCCTCTTTATATAGTTGTAAAAAGTCTTGGAGTCTGTTTTTATGTTCTTTGCAAGTTTGCCCTCGTAATCTATTTTCTCCCTCTTGATCAATTTTTTGACCTCTTCTGTTGTTCCCTAAAGTTCTTCGCATCCTCGGGTTTACAACATATCTTCGCTGTTTTATAGGCTTTTTCTTTCGATTTGATACTTCCCCAAAATGCTCTAGTTGGCCATGGCTGCACCTCCTTTCCTATGGCATTCTTATTCCTCAAACAAATATGTTCACACCGTGCCCTCGCGAACCACAAATCCTATCATCCCACTGTTGCCCTAACTCTCCCTACCTCCGTTTCTCCATCTCTCCATCTCTCCCTCTGTTCTCCTGCGTCTCTCCCTCCCTCTCTCTCGCCACGCTCGGCTTCTTTCTCAGTACATAGTGACCCGTACCTCGGGTCACTTCACTTAATGACTCACAACTTCTGTCTATGCACACAGTGACACCGGCCCCTCTCATTGTAAATAGTGATCTACGACTTCTTTCGTATAGTGAAACCCTAGCTGGTGGAGACAAAGATGGGAGAGATTAATTGAAAGAATGAATGTAAGAGACATATGCCAGAATAGAGAGGAGGGAGAGAGTGATTGACAGAAAGAATAGATACGAATGAGAGGAGGTAAAGAGGTCTATTTGTGAGAGTGTGTGTGATTGATAAAGAGAATATGTGACAGAGTTTGTGTGAGAGAGAAACATGGAAGAGGAAATAGGGGGTATGATGGTGTCAGACTGGAAGGAACAGAAAGAAACAGAGACAGACTGTTTTTGAGAGCGTTTGGGACTGAGAGTTTGAGACAATATGTAACAGATAATGGAGGACAGTGTGGTTGAGAGTGGGAATATAAAAGTTGCCTGAAAGGGAGGAGAGAGAGTGACAGAAACTGAAACAGAGTGAGGCAGTGATTTGAAAGATAGAGGGCGTGTAAGTGAGAGAGTGAGAAGTGGGAGAGAATATGTGAGACTGGGAACGAGATATTGTGTGTGAGAGGGTGAGAGCGAGTATGCGTTGGGGAGAGGCGGGAGACTGTTTGAGACAGGGCTGAAGGAGAGATTGTGTGAGATTGGTAGGTAATTGAGCGTGAGTGAGACACCGAATATAAGCAAGAGGTTGAGTGAGAGAGAAATAGAGTAGATGACAGAAATGGGAGATAGAGTGATAGAGATTGATTTGGAGAAATAACAGAAACGTAGAGAGAGTGTGAGACAGTGTGATTAAGATTGCAGACGCGTGAAAGGGAAGAGAGAGGTCTTGAGAGGGAGATTGTGAAGTGGAAGAGAGTGATAGAGAGAGGGGTTTAGAGAGGTCGTGAGAGGAGGGAGAATGTGTGTATTTGGAAGAGAGATTAATTTTGGACAGATGGGGGTGGCGATGTGGGGGATTGTTCTATTTATATTTCGGTCAGCGGGTGCCTGAACTTGTGGAAACCCATCACCATGCTTCAATATATTCAAGCTAACCTGAGAATTCCATGTAGCACAATTAAAAATGGAAATAGCAGAGATAGATTGTTGGTATTAAATTTGCACTCTCATCCCGGAGGAACACAATATATTTAGCTAATTCCAGAAAATGTTATTCCCATTTTTAATAAAGGTAGCAAAATTGACCCGGGAACCACTTGCAGACAATGCAGAGAAATACGAAGTGAGTTTGACATTCATTATGGGTAAGCTTATAGAGAGATTAAAAAAAATAATCGAGCTTCTGGATAGTGACAGAATGATAAAAGATAGGCAATATAGATAATAATGGGAGGGTTTGCCTAACTAATTTATTAGTATTATTAGATTGTGTGGCGCTGGATAACATTAAGGAAGTATATCATGTGTACCTTGATTTCAGTGCTGCTTTTGATACAGTTCCTCATGAAAGGCTGGTACGCAAAATAAAAAAGCATGAATCACATAAAGTAGCTTGCAATGGATGTGTAACTAGTTGCCGGATAGAGTGCAGAAGACGATGGTGAAGGCAATGTCTTCAGGTTGGTAAAATGTTACCTGAGGATTTCACAAAGGTCTGCTTAGGGACCACTTTTATCGATCATCTACATAATCGAAAGTTCCATGTGACACAAAGCTTCCTGGATAAGCAGCTTGATATCCAGCAAGGCAATGCTCCACACTGCACGCTCTTAGATCATTAAACGTCAGGAATAAACGGACTGGTTCCCAATCTTTGGTGTTCGCCAACATGCACCAGATTCTCTGCTAAAATAGCTTTTTTTGAAAAAATGGGTTCTCCCGGGTTTCTGGCACATGCGGAAACCCATCACCATGCTTATGTGTATTCAAACCAAGCTGAAATAACCATTAATATTTTGAGCACTTTTCCTTGTTCCCCGCGTCTCTCTTAAATTAGCAGTAGATAGTAACCAGATCGATAGCTGATTGGCGGATTGCTTTTCCAACGGTAATAGTTTCTTCAATAACAATAATAATAATAAATTGTTCACTGGAATCCACGACTGTTTGTGGAACACTGCTGTGTGCAATTGGCTTGCGTGATTTCCTCAAAAAATATAGTCAATGAACTTGACTATGTATTTTGTGAAGCGCATCGAGACTTCTCGAAGACTTGATAAAGGGCGACACCAAATTTATAAAATTAAATTTTTATACCAAGTTTATACCACGACCTGTCCAGCTTGAATCTCTCCAGTTAAGCCTTCAGGTTTAACAGGGATGATTCACTTGCGCCAGTGCAGGTATGCCTTTCTAGGTCCTGCTGATGCTGTTGGCTGACTATGCTGCCCTGCAATACTGCGGATCCACCTGGCTCAGGAACCGGACAGCCAAGACCGCCACAGAGGGTTGGCTCGATTCCAACATTGAATTGCCAGGCATGTCAACATGAAGCCAATTCAGATCAAATGGGATCCCACTTGCTTTATCCCCAACAATTGAATAGAGTGAGAGAGATGTGTTTTTCCAGAGATGGAAGCCACATTCAAACAAAGGAATTCCCTTTTGCAGGTGACATGGCTGGAACAGACAGATTGATTGCATTGTGTTGCGTTTCGGCATTGTCAGACACCCGACTGTCACCAAACCCAACCCCAAATTATTTTCTAAAATATCCTGAAAATTTCAGGTTACCAGATACGTTCTTATAGTAAATATATTGTTTCAACGGCACGATCAATTATTGAAAAGAAAAAATATTCGACAGTAAATACAGTGAATATGTTGCATTGTTGGCTATGCTTCTTTGTGGGTAAGTGGGAGGCACATTAATGTCAGCTTCGCTGTGTCGCCACATTTGGTGCATGTTGGCAAACCACGTGGCAAGGAGACGACAGATTATGAATTGGGTGTATTTCTGGCATCACAGGGTAATTTTATAGCCTGCTATTCAAACACTTCAATGCTTAGCAAGCTGCTCACTTTATATTCTACTCACACCACCGTACCCAATATGGTGTCGGCTTGCATGAATAACAGAAGCTGATTGGGATTGATGCTTGCTCCCATTGAAAAGGACTCGACTGATTAGCGATTTCTGACGGCTTTCCGACTTGAAATCGAATCTTTTGTTTTTTGAAACGAGCCAATAGGACAACTTACATTTATATTGCACCCTTCACGCGGCGTAGCGCCTCGGAGTGCTTCACATTGGCGGAGTCTGACACCAATCCAGGGGAAGAGGGAGGGGGAGGTAAACGCAAGCACGATGAAAAAGAAAGGTCTTCAAAAGTGAGTTGAAAGAAGCATAATGGAAAGTAACCCATGAAGAGACATGCTTTGGTACTTTTTAGATATTTAACAGAACTCAATGTATTTAATTTGTTACCCGATATGTATGCGCATACAAACACAAACTCTTCCAATTAGCAACTGTTCATAACGTCTTGAGAGGACAGCACTTGGGCGTACTCAATCACGTTTCGTAGCATATTTGTGACAGAATGCCTTTCAATCCATAATCAAATGTGTCTTCCTAACTTCAACAGTATTTCCCGTTTAACTTTTTGGGTGCTTGAGCTTAATGTATTGGATGCTTGGGCTCCTGCTCCCCCAATAAATTTAAAGGGAAAGATGGTGATTATATTTGGACAAAAACAGTGCATAATATATATTTGTTCTTCATGTCAGAAAGCTTCCCTTTTCTGTGGATGCATTCACCAATATTACATAAGTTCTACAATGTAGTAGGCCAACGCTTACCTTGTCTTTCTAAGTTTAGTAAAGATATGAAACGGATAGGCTAACACTTTCTTAAGCTCTTCTCTGAACTTAGTCTGAGTCAATGCATAAATACAGGAGTTGGTACAGCAACTCAACCTTTGAAGCATAATTCCGGATTCTTGGACGATATAACGCGTGTTATTGACGAATGCTTTGCTATAGTTCAAATTGGAAAGTTGCCATTTCAAGGAATATATTACATAAGTTATCCACAACAGTAAAAAACAGCCCGAAATGGAGAAGAGTAGAATTACGGATTTTCGTCGGTTTTCTATCTCGGGATCAATAGTTTTCTCTGCTTTTCTCTGGCACCGAAGCCTCCTGCGGATTTTGCTGGCAATCAGAATGTGCCTGATAATCAGAGCATTGAAGAGGCAAATCAAAACAAAAGCAAGCAGAGGAACAAATACACGGATAAGCTTTTCAAATAATTTCCAGGCGAACAAAATGTAACAGATTGGTTTCAAGATACAGTGCCATGGGATATTTTTAACGACAATGTAAGGATCAAATATAAAATAACAAGGAATGCTTAGCGAGCAGCTGGAAACAGATAAAGTTGCAATAACCACTGTGGCTGTTCTCTCTGTGCAATACTTGTGTTTCAACTTTGGGCAGCAAATGGCGACAAAGCGATCAAAAGTGAAAGCAACAGTGAACCACAAAGAATTGAGGAGAGCAGCAGTCAGAAATACACCTCTAACACTACATACTGGAGTGTAAAATAAGAAATTTAGTGGGAAATACAAGTTGTTAATTCTGTTCAACAAGACATCGATGAGGAGTACGAGGATATCAGCCGCTCCCATAGCTACCAGGTAGCGAGTGATACACTTCGAGAGACCGCAGTTTCCTCTTGAAAGGATCACAATTGCAAGCAAATTAACTGTGTGAAGGAAAAAACATAGAAAAATTATTCAAATAAATACAGTTGTTAGATGGGAATTACAAAACGGTGATATATTCTGTTGTGCTTCCATTGAGTTGTTTCAACTACTTTAGAACAAGGTCCATATCACAAGTCTTTTGCAAGCCATTTCATACAGGTTGAATTCTTGACATATTGAAAGATACTAAGCGTTAAACCACCAGCAGCANTTTTTTAATAAACGGAATTGGATGACGTGTTTTTCTTTCGCCTGATTTCTTTCCATGGTGTAATGTGCAAATTGCATTTATTTTGTGTGACATATTCTTGTCAAAATTAGCAAGTGCAATAAGCCTCACCTGAACTTCAAAAACTAACACACTTAGCTTCAGTAAAGCTTAGCATTATATTCTATGAAGAAAATACTTGATTTTTTGAATCGGTTACGTTATTCAGAATTGAAAACGCCAATGAATGATGAAGCTCAGGAAAAATAGGCAGACAACTGTCATAAGTTTCCGTTTGATTATCTACCTTCCATATTAATTCAAATCCGTCACTATAGCGGAAATCTTGCTTTGAAAAGCATTGGCCACTATTGATACTGTGATTTGCAACTGTTGGTCCTTTTTTCCATTTATAGTGAAAATATAGAAGGTCCAGTACAAACGGTTATTTGGGAAATCAATGAAAATATGTTTCACAATCAACTATTTGAAGTATGGGGCTTTTGAATATTGCTCCAGCAATATGTCTCGATAATATGAGTGCAATTAATCAGTGCTTTGCTGCTAGCCCGCCTCGTATAAAGTTTGAAAACCTTATTTGCGTTTTCATTCAATTTTATTCGAATTATGAAATGGTATCATGGAATGCAGAAATTCACAACATAAAGGAGGCAATTTTGCACTCTGAGTCTGCACCGGCTCTTAGATAAAGGTATACTTTTAGCTTCACAGCTCTGGTGATCCATTACATTTTCGACGTTCTTTTCTTCACATACTGTCATCCTCAAACGCAAAATGCACGATTTGTCTATCATCTTACTCGGCAGCGTTTTCGAGAAAGTTCAGTAAAGCATTTCTGATAGTGTCAGATGCATAGGGTGTCAGATTTCTTGGGAGTCGGACAATGTGGCAAAAGTGAAAGAGTGTGACAGATCTCCGTCAGTAATCTGAGATTGGAAGACACCTCGTTTGATCAGCATTTCACCACACCGTTTCCACTTCTACTGCAACTTTCAAGGAGACATGTCGCTGCAAGCCCAAGGCCCTTTGCTCTTTGCTCCCCGAAAGCTTCCAAAACATACGCCCTACTTCTTTTTTCATCCAAATGAATCCACTGTTATGTCGCTTAATTATATTATTCTACCAGTGTCTATACGATAACAAACTCTTCAGGTTTGCCGTGAAATGAAAACAAATAGAATTACCTGGAATTCCAAATGCAACAAGAATGGGATAGTAAATTGCTACGACAGCGTATAGTGTTGGAAATTCCATGTCCTGTTTTACACCGCGAAGTTTCGTTTCTGGAACGCAGACTTCAATGAACACACTGAGGTCAAACTGAAATAAATTTGTACTTATAGTGAATTTGAATCCGCAGCTTGCTTAACGAATGTAATTAGTTCCAGATCTGTGAACAAACAAGAGAGTGTTTTCACCTGAGAATTGCACACTGCGAAGTAAACAGAGGCGACTGGAAAAAGTAAACATGCCCAACGTTTTGCCTTGCTGGGAATCGAACCCATGTCTCTCGTTTGCGAAATGACTGCGATAACCATTGATATACGTGCGTTTATAATGAACGGTTTAGTGTAATACGGAGGCATTTTTTGCTTTTATTCGAGAATTTGAAATAAAGGTGCATTTACGAAACTCTAATATACACTTTCCTATTACCATCGAGGACTTAAAATGATACTCGGTAGAAATCCACAGAGTCAGATAATCCTTCTCTCATGGTAAGATAAGTCATTTTCCAATCCTGCAGCCGGGAATTGTCAGTGAATCTGCAACTAAGAGGGTTCACTCGTCTTAGCATGCGCACCTTGATGCGGCCCGCGACTCGAGCTGGCTCTCTCTCAAAATGCTCTTCTCCAGCAACTCTCCCGCTCTGTCCTGGTCTCTCTTCGCCCTCCACGCCTCCTGTCATTACTTCAACCATCACTGCGGCCCTCTGCTCCATCCTGCGAATCCTTCGCTTAGCTCATCGTGGCACTCGGCGTTGGCTCTCTAGCAGCAGCAACACGGGAACCAGACCCCAGGTCTAACCCCTTCTCCCTCATCCGCTTCCCTATCTGCCTGACACCGAATTCCCTACCTCTTCCCAAAACACACATCCACGTAACAAGTGTCCTGCCCGCATTTGCCTTCAAAACGTCCGCTTCATCTCCAACAAGAAATTGGCCGTGTATCAGCACATCCTCGATGAAAACGTTGACATTTTGGCACTCACTGAAACCTGGATCACCTCAGGTGTGACCATCCCACTCATTGAGGCCACACTACCCAGCTACATCGAGTACCATGCCCAACGCCCCAGCCGTCGTGGCATCGGGGTGGCCCTCATAAATATGGCGTCATTTGACATATCCCCCTACTCCACTGGCTCATTCTTCTCTTTCGAACACCTTACCCTCTACTATCGCTCACAACTCTTGAAAAATACCGTTACTTTACCGCCCCACCCAAATATTCCCCCAACTTCAGCTCTGATATCTCACCCTCCTTGCATCCCTCTGTCGCTGCTTCGACCGCCTCAGCATCCTAGGCTACCTCAAGCTCCACATCATTCCCTATTGCTCCACTTCCTCAGACCTCTCCTATCTACTCTACAACAACAACAACGCGATTCCATTTATAGAGCGCCTTTCACGTCGGTAGGACGTCCCAAGGCGATGTACAGTTGGGTCAGGACCCGAGCAAGGGGGAAATGGTCAAGGTGAGGGGACGGAATGGAGGGAGCGAGGAGGGGGTAGAGGGTCATGTGGGTAGCTGAAAGCACGTTCAAAGAAAAGGTCTTGAGACCGGCCTTGAAGGAGGAAAGGGAGGAAGCAAGGGGAAGGCACTGGGGGATAGAGTTCCAGAGCCTTGGAGCTGAGATGCTGAAGGCCCGGCCACCTATTGTGGGGCGGTTGGGGCGGGGGATGTGGAGCATACCTGAGCCGGAGGAACGGAGGTACGGACAGGTAGGTAGGGGGATAGTAGGTCGGAGAGGTAGGAGGGAGCAAGGCCGTGAATGGCCTTGTAGGTGAGGGTGAAAATCTTGAATTCGAAACCCTTTCTTGTTCGGTTGCACTTGAGTGAAACGGATCCCGCCACCACCCAACCCAAATATAAATAATTAATTTCCCTTGCAAGCCATACTCGTTAGGTCCCGTCATCGTCTTCTATTCCGGGGCTCTGACATCCTCAAACTCTACGGCCTGTTAGTCAGAAATACAGAATCAATACACACCCTAGGCGTCAGGTTCAACTCACAGCTGTCATTCAGAGCAAGGTCATAAAGACTTGTTTTTTTTGTAGATGAATAACGGCCTTTCCTTCGGGGGCATTTCTCAAAACTATTTTTATCGCAAGCGCGAAAGTTTTCATTCTGCACAACATTTTACTCTGCGTGTTGCTAGTGCAGTACAAAATAATTTAGTGCTCCATGCGTGGAACACAATATCTACCTTTATTGATAATGTGTTGAAATCTTTCGAAAACACTCAAGGATAATATAGCATATCACGGTAAGTTCAGGCTGGCAAGCGATAGTTCGTGATATTTCGCAATTTAGAACTTTATTATTCAACAAAAGCAATTTACATTTCTATGTCTCCTTTAACCACAATAACAATGTGTCTTGAAGTCAAAATGGAAATACTGGATACCCGATTGAAGGTACGGTTGAGAAAAGCTGTCAACATGCTGCAGAAACTTACCTTTTATATACAGTTGTATAAAAACAAAAACAAAGAGTTTAAAAACTGAGGAACTGAGACATTGTTCATTGTAACAAAGAAGGCTCAGGGTGATCGGATAAACACCCTTGACATTAGGAGGAATTTTGATGGAGTATCACTGGACGGACTTCACTCTGTCACCTCAAAACAGCTTCACTTACCCTCCAGCCACAAACCTCTCCCCGCCCCAACCCCCACACAACCCGATCACTGTGGTGTACCCTAGCGTTCCATTCTTGGCCCCCTTCTCTTCCTCCTCTTATATGCTTGCTCTTGGCGAAGTCATTTGCAGACATGGGATACGTTTTCATATGTATGAGCTTGACGCACGTATAGCCACTTCGCCATTAGCTGCGACCCCATGTCCGTCGATGTTCTCTCAGTTTATCTATTGGATCCCAGGGCCTGGCTGAGCGGAAACTTCATGTTGACAAGAAGGAAGCCACACCACTTAAGACACGTCAACGGCTTCTATCCTGCGGCTCTGACCCCCTCCACTCCTCGGCCTGCCACTCAGCGTTTCCGAATCAATGCACAATCAAGGCGTCAGTTCAACACACAGCTGTCCCTCCTTCCCTACATACTGGACGGACATCCATCACCTCTGCCACGTTACATGTATATGACCGTATCTTTCGCCAGAAGAAGCTTAAAGACTTGACTATGCCTTCACCGTCGTCCGGCTCGACTTCCAAACACCATCTTTGCCGGTCACCACAGCACGCACAGGATCTAGCTTATTCAAAACTCCATCGCCAGCATACTCACACGCAGTAAACTCCATACCCCAATCACACCAGTATTAGATAGACTACACTGGTTCGCTATCGCCGATCGGATGGATTTTGAGATCTTCACACCCGTTTTGAATTCCCTTCATGAGCCGTCACCTTACTATCGCCATCTCCTTAACCCTCAACCCACATCCGCTGCCTCTGCTCTACTAGCTCCTATATTCTGCATGTTCATCGTGCCACCCTTTCCACCGTTGCTGGCCGTGCTTTCAACCACAGTAGACAAATCTCAGGAATACACTTCCTCTGTAAATCCGCCTTGCCCCTTCCTTTACCATTTTCAGGTCGGGCTTAATCGGATTTTATTGTGATTGATATGTTATCACCGTT
This sequence comes from Callorhinchus milii, assembly GCF_018977255.1. Taxonomy (NCBI): domain Eukaryota; kingdom Metazoa; phylum Chordata; class Chondrichthyes; order Chimaeriformes; family Callorhinchidae; genus Callorhinchus; species Callorhinchus milii. Next base: position 10,746 of record NW_024704852.1, read on the forward strand.
TAAATCATTCCGTAGAAGTAACTTCTATATGGTTTCCAGTGGTTTGTCAGCCACAAACAATAACACTACCACGTTGCATATGAATGGATGCCAAAGGCGGAATCAAGTTTCTGTACGGCCCAAGGGAAGCCATTGAGAGAATTGATTGGAGGGCAAAAGCGGCGTTAGCCTAATCATTCAATCCAATCGATTCCCTGAGGTCAGGCCGGACACCAACTTCAGCCTGCTCACTAATAATAACAATTAGTCATAATACTTGAATTTGATATAGCGCTTTCCATGCCTTCTTGGCGTCTTAAAGCGCTTCCGGAGTAGACTGTAAAGTTAATTGACAGGATATTTGTGCGCAAATGGTGCATCCATAGATGACTGCACTGAGAAGTGCTGAAGGATAATCTGGGGCCAGGCCCATTCCCCTTCAAGCACAGCAAGGTCTGAATACAGGTCAATCCTGTGGCATACAAGATTAGTGGTGCAACGTATCCTCCTTTATGGATTTGATCGCCTAAGAATGTACCAGACATGTTTCCTCCGACCCATCTGCAAAATCCTGGACCAGGCAGTGAGGTAGTTTGGTAGCAAATACGGGAAGCAGATAGAGTGAGAGAGGGGTCCGGCCTACAACGATATGTTGCTAAGTATCTTGGAAGCGGTGTCGGGGCAGGGGAAGTGCTTGGCATAGGGGACATCTATTTGCCAAAGCTTCCCCCTGAGCACCTGGATTAAACAGCTGGTGTTGAGCTAACCTGGTCTGCAGTAAGCATTGTACGTGGACATCAACAGCATGAAGTTGGCTGGTTCTTCACAAGCTGTCCAGTAAAGGTCCTCCGAACAAACTGAAGGCAGATCCTCGCCATTGAGCTAATGAGGAACCACTGAGGCTGAGGCTGACAGCCGCTGAAAGGCCATTACTTGGAGTTTGATTTCGTGAATATCCATCTGTACAACCAGCGCCTGGAAACCACTTTGATTGGCCCACAGAGAGGCAATGATCTGCTATTTCAACTCCAAACACCAAACTGGTGGATCTATTTGCTCTTTATACCGTCTTTCACAAGAGGAGTGCTGCAAATGCATCGGTGGATATATTGCAATTTCTATTAGAGTCTCTTTTGCAAGTGAAGGCAGCACCCACATTGAGCGTTTGAATCACCTACCAATAGCCATGAAGTGAATAACCATAGAAACCTGAAATAAATACAAAAGCCGCAGAGGAAATTGAACAGGTCAGACAGGATCTGTGCAGAGAGGAACGTGAATTAACGTTTCAGGACTGTGACATTTTCTCCTGAAGTCAAAAGCTGATTTTAGTTTTAACTGAAGCTGAGTACAAATATGAATCACTTTTGCCATGAAATATTTGCTCCGTTGGGTAGGAACGGCTATTGTATTTCTACGTGATAAGTATGCGATTGATAATGGATAATTGATTATTTATTTGTGGCGTTGTAACTGCATATAAAAACTCCAGTTTATCGCAGGATTCAAACGTGTTTACAGTGCATCGACCTGTACTGCATTTTTATGATACATTTGCTTCATTCCTCTGCTTTTCGTGAGAAATGGACGGCAATTGACTTTTGTTTTTCTTACAGGTAATTTAGTTGCGATTCTGGTCATATCCTGGGGAAAGTGTGGAGTTTCCAGGTGCATCCATCTCTACCTGGTGTCCATGTCATCGGCCGATCTACTGCTTATTATCAGCAATGTGATATTGACTCGACTGAATTATCTTTATTTCCCAATTTCCTTCCTAGATCTTACAGCCGTTTGTTCGCTCGGAAGTTGTCTTCTTTGTGCAGCCACTGACGTTTCTGTGTGGCTAACAGTGGACTTCACATTTGATCGCTTTGTAGCAGTTTGCTGTCAGAAGCTGAAAGTGAAATATTGCACCGAGAGAACAGCGGCTGTGGTGATAGGAACAATTTGTGCTCTGAGCTGCTTCAGAAATATTCCCTGGTGTTTTATTTTTCAGCCTTGGTATATAATTGATAATGTGCCATTGTTTTGCAAGACAAAGGAAAGTTATTATGGATCACTGGCCTGGGAAGTTTATTCCTTGTCTTAAACCTTACTAACAATTTGTGTTTCCTTTGTTCTGATTTTGCTGCTCAACACACTGACAATCAAACACATTTTAGCGGCAAACAGGATCTGTCGGAGTCTTCTTGGCCGCAACAGCACGGATACTGCTAATGATTCAGAGCTGGTCAACAGGAAAAAATCCATCGTAACTCTCTTCTCTATATCCGGGAGTTTTATACTTTTATGGATGACCTACGTTGTATATTACTTGTATAGACACATTGTAAATTATTATTCTGATTCGGGTTACAATGATCCAGTTTATGTTTTGTATGAAACCGGATGCATGCTAGGGCTTCTCGGTAGCTGCATAAACACCTGTGTTTACGCTGTAACGCAGAGAAGAATTGAAAAAAGCAGCGAAATATCCGTTAAAATTGATATGTAAACTGGCGCAATAATGAAAAACGTAGCTGATTAGGCCATCGTTTTTGTGAATCAGTGCATTGCATTTGGCTTCTCTTCCTGGGCTGCGCTTCCCTAACAATCTCCACCAACAGCACCCCATCCCATCTGGGCTGCATGGGCTCCCAAAAGCCCAGATAGATTACATTCAAAATCCTCGTTCTATCATTAAGGTCTATCCATGTTATGATCCCACCCGATTTCTGAAACATTATGCACTCACAGCATAATATAGAATATATTACCTTTGTGCAGCCGACACTTGTTGACTCATCCACCCATAGCTGTGTCAAGCCCATCAGAATCGGTTGAACTTTCACGCAATTGAGGCACTTTCTGCAAACCTGAACCTCCGATGTGTTGCACCAATCGCCTCAATTTTCATGTTCTTCTAAAAAGGTAATTTGACAGCGCTTTAGATCATTTCCCCTTTTACACACGATGTCAATACAAACCCTGAATTCGCGTTCTCAGCTTCCAGAGTTATCTTCAGCATATGAAGATGATTTCTACACAAAACTAAGTCCTACCATTTCCTGCTACCATTCCTGGTTGACTTCCCAGATGGCTCTGCAAAGATTGTAAGACGTCCTCATGCCAGCAAGATCCACATATAAACGAAAATCTGTCTACTTTTTCGGGAGAGGAATTTCAGCTGCAAGTCACGATCTTATCTTCTTTTCACCTCAGCGACCTTCCGAAAGTTACATTTAAAGATTCTGTTTTGTGAGGCAAATACAGATGGCGAAGATTACGCCAAAGTAAATACATTAGGGCACAGTTACAATGTCTATCATGTATCCTTAACAAGTGATCTGAAGCAAGAACCTGCCTGTACATTAACTTTTACCGGCAGTTAAATGTTTCACAAGTTCAGTCGTATTGTACTTTCTCTTAATCGCGGATATCTGCATGAAGGGCTCTATGCGTATTACAAGTTGTTATATTTTTATGTAAAATATTGCCGCCTTGCATGTCAAATGCCAAACAATCTTACAAATCCAATCTTTTTCAGGCTGGAAAACTTAAGTTGTCTGATTTGCGTGAATGGCGAAATATTTCTATCCAATGTAACCTTTGAGACCTTTGAGACCCTGTTAGCAATTTAAAATTGTGCAAAAATGTTGAACGTTCCAAATTTCAGGTTTAATTTGGAATTCGTTTTATAGACGGGAGAGCTGGAACTATATCCTTGGACGTTTATTCAGCTGCGAAACCCAAACCGAGAATCATACCAAAGACCAACGAGCCACATTTGGATACACCTACAATCTCAACGAAGGAAACTGGCAAAGGCAGAAATGTCACGATCCTTATCTGTTTCACGCACATTTATCAAACATCATCATGATATCCTAATTGAATCGCAAAGACAAATGATCAAACAGTGCTCTTTTCTCACTGATGTGGGTATCATGCAGACCACGTGTGTTAGTTCATTAGCGTTACGGTTGGTGAAGCAAAATTACTTTCAAAATAAAAGTTACACAATGATAACCAAAGTGTTGTTCAGTTTTGCAGCGCGCTTTCAAGTTTAAACTTGAATGCTGTACACTGTTCAGCGCTTTGGGACTTCCTCCAGATTTGCAATGCGCTATACAAATATAATCAGGAAAATCCTTATCAAATATTAGCTGCAGTTTTTTTCAGTATGAAAAAAAATAAATCAAATGCATCGCATGTTTTTTTGGAACATCCAAGCAACCGTGACTGGATCATTTCATGGAAAATTTAGTCCCTGAGCGGTTATTGTAGCCCACAGATACAAATCGCTAAATTTGTGAAATGTTTGGGAAAGTAAACGTAGCTTATAATATAGCTCTATGTGAGCGTAAAAGTCACAAGCTCAGGATTTCTGGAGGATGTACTCTCATAAATGTGCCACGCGATAACCTATTTCGCCCACAATATATACAGACAATACACTTGACAATATCTTCTGTTAAGCTTTGAGACGTCCCAAAGACGTGATAAGGTGCTGTGCGAAATTAGCTGCCACATTTCTCCAACATAATATATATTAAATTCACGTTACAGTGTATTCTGTGAAAAACTCTGAGGCACGTGGAAGTCCTGATAAGCCACAATACCGTGGAGTCCTGTGGATGAGTGCTTAGAGCGCTCGCATTTTAAGCAAGAGGCATGGATTCAATTCATAGCTGGGTGAACTGTTGGCTATTTCCTTACTCCACAAGTCTCTGTTCACCAAGCAGTAGGTAGGAAACTGGTTGCGTGTTGATTGGCGGATAGCTTTTCCGGACGCAACAGTTCCTTGAAAAAAAAAAAATTGTTCACTTCAATCCATGGCTGTTTGTGGGACATAGCTGCGCCCAATGGGCTGTCGCCTTTTACTCGCGAAATATACGGTCAATTCGATTCATTGTGAGCCGCATTGAGACATCCTGATGATATGATGAGGCGCTACAGCAAATGCATGGCTTATTTTATTATTATCATTATTTATGAAGTGCAATGATTATTTTATGTTGGAGCAGGCAAAGGAGGGAGCGATGGTAACGAAACATGGGATAAAGTTCCAAACAGTGGCAGAGAGGCTGAATGCTCGACTGCCAATGGTGTGGATGTGGGTTGTGGGAAGGGGAAGTGGAGCACGTTGGATCTGATTGGATGGAACGACCAGTTTGATCGGGGGTTAGCCGGTCATAGTTGTAGGTAGAAGCAAGAGTGCGGAGGGATTTGTATCCAATAAAGTATATTTTCGACTCTCTTCACTCTGGGATGGGAAGCTGGTGCAGCAGGGCGAGAATAAAGTGATAGGATCACCGAATCTCCTGTCGGACCGGATATGAATTGCAGAATTGCAGCTTGTGGGGTGAAGAGGTGTGAAAACTGACAAGCATGAAGTTAGAGATGTAAAGCCTGATGGTTTCGGCGAACTGTGGAATGCGAGAGTGGTGGAGCCGGTCAAAGTTGGGAAGGTGGAGAAAAGCATAATATATCAACGAGATTGCCAGTCTTATATACTGACTGAAATACACGGCTGCTAAACTGGAGTTCGAGCAACAACAGCGAATTATTATAATAATCTTTGCATTTCATATGCCGTCTTATCAAATCTTCGATACATATCGAAACGCTTATCAGAATACACTGTAAATATCAATGACTGTGTATTCTGTGGTCGATGTTCTCACCGCTATGGAAAGTGTGAATGTTTCAGAAGTAGGGATGAACTTCAGAATACTGCAGTATTCTTGTCACACTGCAAGCAATTTGTTTATTTTTGAATAAGGATGAGATAATGCCTGCAATTTGAGTGTTAAAGAATTGATTAATTTATGAGAGATAAATAATCGTTAGTTAACCGTAAACATTAAACACTACACTGAGACACAACAATGGCAGCAAAAACAACAAACTACATGTGATATAATGCACTTCAAAGACAAGAAAACACAACAAATTGCATTTAAACACCATCGAGCACGCAGGGTATCTTCCTGATTTCACGTTGGGAGGACATCCCAGGGCGATATAGAGTAAGGTAATTTGCCCGCATCGAAGAGTGGTGAACAGGAGGTCTGGACGACAGGGAATGTAGGCGTCGGAGGCTGACAGAAGGCGTGGTCGAAATGATGAGTCTTGTGTCAATATAGCTCAATGCATACAGCATTGGCCTCGCAAGCTGCAAGACCTGGGTTCGATTCTCTGGCTCGTTTAAATGTTGGGCAAGTTTCCTTGCACCATTACGCCTCTGACATGGAGTCCACTTGCGGATGACACCGAACTCTATCTTTCTGGCTCCACCGTCAATTCCAGGTCCACTGCTGTCTTGACTGTCTGTGGGACATGACGTCCTGGGTGAGGGTAAATTTCCTACAGTTGAACGCGAACAAGACTGAATCCCTCCTGATTGGCTCGCAACAGCGCCTCCCGAACTTAGGATCTGGCAGCATCAACCGCCATGGTTGCACCTGTCAACTCACCAAGCGAATCAGGAATCTAAGTGTCTTACCCGACCCTCAGCTTCCCCACATCCAAGTCATGACGCGCTCTGCCTTCCCTCACCTCCGTAGCATTGCCCGACTTCGCCACTAAGGCACCCTTCAGGCCGCTGAATCTATTGTTCATGCCTTCAACAACTCCAGGCTCTTTGCAAACGAACTGCTTGTCGGCCTTCCAAATTCCTCCCTCCACAGGCTGCAGATAATCCAGAAATCTGCAGCCCGTGACTTCTTCCGCACCAAACTCCGCAGGCAAACGCATCCACAACATCAAACAGGCAGACACATAGACAAACACAAAGAAACTCACAGACAAACACAGACAGCGAGACACCGAGACAGAACGACAGACCGAGAGACCGACAGACAGACAGACAAGAGGCAGGCAGTCTGACCGACAGTCAGAAAGACGCAAACAGAGACAAAACACAAAGTTAGTATCACAACAGACATGTACTCACAATTGCAATCAGACCATAAGGCGGTGTCGTTATCGATATTAAACACAAACATATATATATGGACACACGCACATACAAATAACGACATACACAGACAAGCACACACTGCGAAACATAGTACGAACATGAGAAAAATGCTTGTCAAAAACAGATCGAGGTCTTGCTTCGACTCGTTGTATCAAACGATCATTGTACTGAATCCCATATTGCTATTCACAACAACAACAACACGATTCCATTTATAAAGCGCCTTTCACGTCAGGAGGACGTCCCAAGGCGCTGAACAGTTGGGTCATGACCCGAGCAGGGGGAAAATGGTCAGGGTGAGGGGAGTGAAGGGAGGGAGCGAGGTGGGGGGAAATGGTCAGGTTGAGGGGAGGAAAGGGAGGGAGCTAGGATGGGGAAGAGAGTCGAGAGGGGAGCTGAATGCTCGGTCAAAGAGAAAGGTCTTGAGACCGGCCTTGAAGGAGGAAAGGGTGGAGGCAACGCGAAGGCACTGGGGGATAGATTTCCAGAGCCTCGGGGCTGAGAGGCTGTAGGCCCGACCACCGATGGTAGAGCGATTGGGGCGGAGGACGTGGAGCAGACCGGAGCCAGAGGAACGGAGGCTACGAGCAGGTAGGTAGGCGGATAGTACGTTGGAGATGTAGGAGGGAGCAAGGCCGTGAATGGCCTTGTAGGCCATTTACTGAAAGAAAGCTGCCATGTAGCTCAATGGTTATAGCACTAGATGCTAAATGTGGAGTTCTGCAAGTCACCTTTGGGATCTATTTTGCAAGAATTCTGCAAGGATTCTGATAGCATTCTTGTTCCAACGTGCATTGTGTATCCATCTTAATCGAAGATAAAAACAGACATGAAGATATACACACTCACGAAGAGAGAGATGCACGCAGATAGAGAGGGAGAGATAGACATCGAGATGTAGAGAAAGCGATCCAGCTCTTCATTGAAGTGCCCCAAACTTAATAAGTTTTAATTAAGTGGATTAAGAACCCAGAAATTTCTGATTTAGGAGGCGAGAGTGCTGCATCGGGCCAATATTGACACCTTATTGTTTTGCGGCTGAAAACCGCAATTTACATCACAATATGTGGAATGCAAGGATGTCATATTGAAAACATATGTTTCGCGCACACAATACACTGTCAGTTCACTTTACAGTATATTCTGTAAAAAATGTTGGGACGTCTCGAAGAAGTGATCAAGCGCTTTATCAAACGCAGGAATTATTATTATAAGAGGGATATAATTCTCAAGCATTTTCTCATAGTTCGCTAATGTCCAACAGTTCCTGAGTGCACTCACTGGGGTCCCAAAGACTTGGTCTTTGTCATTCTGTACCAATATTATCCAGAATAATTTCAGTCGGGCGCCTGCTTCCAGGGAGAGAATGTGCCTTCAATTTCAGATACCGGGTGATCTATATTTGTAAACGGCTACACGTGTGGATATATGTTTCTGGTTTGGATATTTTAATAATAATTATTGATACTGATACACTACCCTTCAGCAGGCAGCCTCTCCTGTATGGAAAGCATGGACATGACTTTCCGCATGGCTGAGACAATAAGCTGGAGAAAATAATATAATTGAGGTAAATTGCACAGCTCAAGGGAGAGTACATGTTTTCCACATGGCTAAAACTCAACCATGATCAAGTAGTAAATCTGTTCAATGAAACGTTCAACGTTCGTATAAATCAGACTCTGATTTTTGATCCAAAATTTTGTCTTGTTGTTGTGAGCTCCAGATAGGACTGAGAGGAGGTACCTTCGGTTCTCTGCGAGGATGGCAATTGCGATAATACACGGGATAAAACATATTTACTATCCCATTCTCGCTGCCTTTGGAATTCCTGGCAAGTGGTTTATACAATTCATTAGTCAGATTAGTTTGCAGTGAAGTAACGTATCCAGCCTGACTCAGCCGGTATCACTTTCCCCTCTGAATCAGGAATATGTGGTTTCCAGCCCCAATATCGAGACATTGACCGTTGTTGGAGGAGCTACGAAATGAATAAGAAATTAATAAGGAAAGAACTACTTGCCGCTTTAGATGTTAAAGACGTTATGGCACAATTCGAAAAGAGATGGGAATTTCTTAGGGTGTCTTGGGCAACAGTGTCCGAGGTAAAGTTGACAATTCATTTCATGGACATTTGTGCGCTATTTAACTGCCGTGTTTGCCAACAAAAGCATTATTGTTAGTAAAATCTGGTAAAATGTTCTGAGATTTTTGGACGACGCTTTTGGATTGCGCTGTAACAATTGTCAGTCCCTCTATGTAGTGCAATTGAAAAAAAAAATGTATTGGTACCAATAGCAATTAAATAATATTTGCATTGCATTCAGCTCCTTAACGTGTCATTGAGACGTCTCAATGTACTTTAAGGAGTACCCTGTAAATAGAATTGATTGCGTATTTTGTGGATGAAACAAAATAGAAGACAGAGAGAAATTCGAAAATCGCATTTGGTATTCTTATTTTAAATAATGGATTTTACCTATATTTGTGCTTCAGTCTGGTCTGGTACTCTCTTCATTATGAATCAGAAGTAAGACAATTAAATGTTTGCGTTTGGCTGTCTCATCCACGAAATACGCTATCAATTCATTTTACAGAGCACTCTGTAAAGTGCTTTGAGGCTTCTCAATGACAGGTTAAAGTGCTGAATGCGTTGAGAAGATTCTGACTTACTATTACTATAATAATTAGACCGATGCCAGCCACGTAAGCAATAACTTCGTATTTCCTTTTCAGAAACATAACCTGTAAGAATTATTTACAAATCCGATGGTTCACATTGTGTATCTGTGTTACTTTATCGCAATATATTTCATGTACGATTTACACTTTAGACACGCAGTTTAACAATTCATCCACATTTTCAAATAATAATAATGCCAGCGATCAGATATCTGTCTGCCGGGATTTCTATCTATCTCCCCCCCTTCTCTCTCTCTCTCTCTCTCTTTCTCTCTCTGTCTGTATGCGCTTATCCCTGTATCTATCTCTCTTTCTCTTATCCCTGTATGTGTCGATGTTCCTCCCATTGTATCTTTCTCCATCGTTGACTGTGTTACTTTCTCTTAGGAATTCGCTGTGTCTGTATCTCGTCGTTTCTCTCTCCCCAACCTCACCACCCCCATCACGCCCTCTCTCTGACTGTCTCTCTCTCACCCTCTCTCTCGCTTTCTCGCTATGTCTCTCGCTCTCTTTCGATATCTCCCTCCGCAGATGTATCTCACTCTATCTGAATCTGTGTCTCTTCGTAGCTCTTCATCTCTCTACAAGTCCATGTGTATTACACAACCTGTGAATCTCACTCTATCGGATGTGTCTCTGAATCGCTGTGTCACTACATATCGCAGTGTCTGGGTTATATGCTTGCTGTCTGCCTTTACTTGTGTACCTCTCCCTGTCTGTGTGTTTGCACGTCTTTCGTTCAGAGTTTATTTATCTCTGTGTGCTTGTGTGTGCTTTTAACTTTTGTGTGTTTTGTTTGCGGATCTCTCGCCTTTTACTGGATGGAAATGAATTGTTGCTGCTAACCTGATGTTTCTGTTTTACATGAGGTTCATACCAGGCTTGGACAACGTACGCAGAGCGTGAGTGCACTTTAGTTTCGCAGAATCACAAGCCTTCTTCCCGCGAAGGGCATGAAACAAAATGGAAATTGTTGATGATTTACTGTACTTCGCTGTCTCTTTGTGTCTGTCTATCTGTCTGTCTTTGCGTCTCTGTTTCTTTCTGTTTGCTTGTGTCTGCTTCTTTTCCTTACAATGTTTCTGTGTCAGCCTTTCTCGGTCTGCGGAGACGCAAATGTCTCTCTGCATCTCTATTTGTTTCTCTTTCTTTCCGTTGCTCCTTATCTTTACGGGGAAGCCTATGCGCTGTCTCTCTTCGAATCCACAAAATTAGGATTGGATCCGGAGATCGACGACGGGTGACCAGAAGAAAGCCCACGTCTTTCGAATTATTGGCATCATAACAAATGTACCAATGGGTTAAGTAAATGCATTAATTATTTTGTGATGATGGACGTTTCTCTTCTCTCTTTCTGTAGCTAACCTAGTTTCGATAGTAATCCTGTCTCAAGGGCGCTGCGGTCTCTCCAAATGCATCACTCGCTACCTGGTGGCCATGTCAACAGCAGATCTGATGGTGATTTCCATATCGGTGATTTTCTATCGAGTTATTCCTTCTTATTTCCCAAATTCGTTCGTGTCCATCACATCTGTGTGTCGGCTCCTTATGGTCCTGGCTGTTTCAGCAACGTCACTCTCTGTCTGGTTTACTGTGGCTTTCACCTTTGATCGGTATGTAGCCATCTGTTGTCAAAATCTGAAAACAAAATATTGTTCCGAAAATAATGCTGGTTGTGTTATAGCGGTATTGAGTGTGTTTTTCTTTGTGCAAAACATTCCTTGGTATTTTGCAGTTGAACCACAGTATCAAATTAATAATACACCACGTGGGTGCAAGGCTACAAAAAGCTTTTACACTTCTCTCGCATGGGTAACGTTTCAGACACTTATTTATATTTTAACTCCGATTTTCCCTTTCATTCTGATTTTGCTGCTCAACGCCCTGACTGTCAGGCACATAGTGGTGGCCAGTCGAGCCCGCAGAAGATTGCGACGACACAATCATGGGGACATTGATGGACACAGGCATATAAACGAGAGTGACATTGATCCAGAGATGAAGAGCAGAAGGAAATCCATCGTTTTGCTCTTTGCTGTTTCCATCTGTTTCATATTATTTTGGATGACATTTGTTATATATTTCTTTTACTGGAGAATTTCACAAACATATTCCCCCTCAAGCTCTATGTATATCTGCTGGCAAACTGGTGACATGGTGAAGCTTTTGAGTTCCTGCACAAATACGTTTATTTACGCTGTTACCCAGGCGAAATTTAGGCAGGAACTAAACAAAGTCGTGAAATTTCCATTCATTCGAATTGTTAGATTTTTTCATTAACAAATATTGATAGCGATTGTGATAACCTTTTGGATGAACAGAAAACTCTAAAAGCTGCACTTAACGTGCAACCACACAGCAGAGTATATAATATGTAATACATAGTATAGAATGAGGATATTATTCTCGGAGCACAAATGGCTCCAAGGTGATGTTTCACAACAGAACGTCAACATCGAACAAAGTTTCTGTGGCCTTGTCGCTAATCCAGTTCCCGAGCCAATTAGCTATATTCTAATATTCGAAACATTGGGCAAATTTCCTTACTTCGCATGCATAATAATAATCCCTCCAAAAATAATAATAATAAATTGGTCATTTTCAAACTACGACTGTTTCTGAGACATTGCTGTGCGCAATTGGCTGCGCGATCTCCCACAAATATACAATCAATTCACTATACAGTATATTCTGTGAAGCGCTTTGGGATGTCCTCCCGACGTGAAAAGCGCTATATGAAATTCAAGGATTATTGTTATTATTATTATTCTGATATTCGTAACCTTGGGCAAGTTTCCTTATTTCACATGCCTAATAATAATCCCTCCAAAAAGAACAATAATAAATGGGTCATTTTCAATCCACCATTGTTTGTAAGACATTGCTGTGCGCAATTGGCTGCTGCGTTCGCCCACAAATATACAGTCAATTCACTTCACAGTATATTCTGTGAAGCGCTTTGGGAAGTTCTCCCGACGTGAAAGACGCTATTTCAAATGCAAGGGTTATTATTATTATCATTATTATTATATTTTAGGATATGTTATCTCTGGTTACAAAATTTGTTTTGGAACATGCTATCGACTGCCAAATGGTGGAAGGCAAACTATATGGACCTTGGATTTCCTTCGCCAATAAGATCTTATTTGCTCATCGTCTAAATCTTTATTTACCATGTACTTGCCATGGGTTTGAGGCTCCCCTCTCCCCCTGTCCAGATCACGTCTTTGAATGTTGTGTTGTATAGTGGTAACAATCTCACGTGCTCTTCTATTGTATTTCCGCTATTGTAGTGCCAAGTCAGTCCGATAATTTAGCACATCTATGCAAAACCATATCTTTCAGTGGAGTGCCTAAATGTCCCGGAAATCCTTTTCCCGATCTGAAAGACACGATGAAATGTATTTTTTAGTTATTGTGACGGACTTAGTGAAACTGAATAAAATAAAGGAACTGCTTACATAGATTTAATAGATTCTGAGACATTTTTTATACCACAATACTTTTAAATGTAGTCTTCTCACAGGATGCTGACAGTATGTTTCAATTATTTCATGTCCAACATTTTTAACCTGTGCTTCCACTCTCTTCTTAGTGAAGAATCTCATTTCAATGAAAGACGATTTAGCTCTGAGTAAAGAAAGCGTCTCCATACAACAGCAATCAAAAAATAAACTGACAGATATAAATTGTTACACGAATTAAGCAATCTTTAAGAACATTGTATTGGAATGACAATCACTTGCATTATTCTACAGTTTATTTAATTGCGGCATCATACTGGTTGCCGCGGAAGTGCGTAAAAATTATGTATGTTTAAAGAAGTGGAATCTTTGCATTCAGCCAAAGCTTCTCTCGTGTACAGGATATGTCAGAATGACGTCAAAAAGCGCTCCAAATTATCATATCGTGTAGCAACTTGTTTTGTTTGGTGCGCATCACAGCCCTTCATCGCATGGAGTCTCCATACTTTCTCACAGCAAGGTAATTATTCAATCGAGATGCCCTGTTTTATGCCTCTCCCCGATGTTCGTCTCTCCATAAAACTTCTCGCAGGAAAGCAATATAAATTCTCCCCTCTACTGACCGACTAGAAAAACGTGTACATAATGTACTTGACTGCTAAAATCTAGCAGGATCTATCGTGAATTTATTGTCGCAGTATTGAAAGTTCGCTGCATTGTTATTTGCGCCCTCCTTCCGATGAGACAGATGTCAAATTTAACTTCCAGGTAGAATTTAAATCCAATCACAATTTGGAAAGTGAGGGAAGTTTCTCCCGGTGTTCTGGGAACAATCAGTCAAATAGTATTGGTCAGTTTATTGATGGCTAATTTCGAAAATTGTCTCTCTGAATATTGGCTACCTGATTCACAGACAAACACACTCCCGTTTACGGTGTACCCGACGAACCCAATTTGAAGTCCCGATATCTCACGTATGACCAGGGCACGCACTGACTCATGAACCTTCTTGGACTCACTACTGCGTTTGACACGGTTAACCACACCATTCTTCTCCTCCGCCTTAAATATCAGTTCGACCTTCATGCTTTGTCAATCCGTTACCTCTCCAATCCTCCTCTCTTGATTTCCATCAGATAAAGTAAACGTGCGGCAAATCATTATCCAAAGGATTTAAACCGACGAGGGTGGGATTCGAAGCCACGCGTGAAGAACACAATGGTTAGCAGTCCATCGCCTTAACCGCTCAACCACTTCGTCGGTTACAAAGCCTTACAAAGCCTTGAAACACAAATCTGCATTGAAAATGTTGCTGATTGATTGCAAAAGTGATGATTTGTTTGCTAAAAAGCTTAAAGTAGAGGAGTGTTACTGAGTAATAAAACAGCATGCTATATGAAGGGAAATACGATCTGTTTACATGCGCTGTCGGACAGCAACCATTAAAAACATGAATTGACATTTGTTATCGGAGCAAATAAACTGGAATTATATTTTCTTTGAAATCATTAAAAATTTAATGTCACATTTCAACATTAGATAAGTTTCATTTGAGTGTTTTTGACGTCATTCAGGAAAGTATCATTTGAATATCGTTTAAGTAACTCGGAGCTGAAAAATACATATAAATATATAGAAATGAAAATCCTTCTCTGATCCACATGTTAAGACACAATAATTTTATGGTCAAATAGATCCGTCTCACTGTGTTGAAGAGGCTGAAGTTTACCCTCTGTTCAGGAGCGAGATCTCAATGCTAATCTGCACAGGGGCTTAGACCTGCTCCGGTTCTGTCCTTGGCCGGATCTCACTGGTGATCCGGAATTGCACTGGAAACACCACTGTGATGCCAAGCTCATTGGCGGCGATAGATCAGTGCAGCCCACTACACCCAATATTCCTCACCTCAAGGAATCCCAGAGCCTCAGCCTCTGAGTCGCTGGATAACAGCCAGGAATTAAATCAATGAGAAATAGGACCTGTAAAAAGTAATTCTTCATTTGAAATTTTGCTGAAGGCATAAATGAGTGATGTTTTGCTGAATAAAGACCCGAAAAGATTGGAATGATGCTGAGTAAGAGCATAATTTATTATCTGAAGAGATTTAATATTTTCGGGAAATTTTCAATAGATGTTAGGTCCACTCATGCGATCATCGATTTTGCCACTCAACTGCATTTAACCCTCTCGGGTTAACGCACATGATGGTACGAAAGCTTGCCAAGCAGTGCTTATAATGGCAAGCTTCGGAATTTTAGTTGATTAAACTCAGAGCCGTTAGTAATCCTGCAAACCTGCACCAACAGCCAACCGGAATTAGGTATACACGATATGTTTTGAGAGAGAGATTTCCATGTATAGCTGGGATGCATACAACTCCAAATACGTTTACAATATATGCTGTGCAGCGATTTAAGACGTACTCCCGACATGACTTGAGCTTTATCAAATATAAGGATTAGTAATAACATTTTGAAAGCCACCGTGGATCCATTCTTGCTTGTTGTACTCGATTAGTTTTTCAATGATGAACTTCCAATAAAATAATCGAATCCACCTCTTCTTGCTTCATTGCAAAGTATCTTAGATCCGCATTTGTCATTCAGTTACACACAAACGAATCGATATCAGGCAGATTTTGATTTATTTTACCAAGCGATTTTAACAAGAATATCTCAATCAACTGTGGTGTTTAAAGCAGGTACTATTGGGAAATAGCATTCTACGTCAATGTTTCTCCAATGATCCTCGTTCAATATTAATAAAAATAATAATCTATGCATTTGTTCTATCGATTTTCCTATCTTCTCGAAGTGAAAGCTACACAGAATATACTGACAAGTGAATTGACTGTATATTTGGGTATACCTGCAGCACCTAATTAAGCATAGCAGTCTCCCACAAACAGTCGAGGGGTAAGTGATCAAATTATTTATTTTATTTTCTTGAGGGATTATTATCAGGCGTTGGGAGTAAGGAAACAGGCACAAGGTTTTACCCAATCGGGAACCACACCAAGGTGCGAAGCGAGCATGTTAGCCACTAAGCTATGGGACTCCACGTGAAATAGAGATGAGTACCGCTTGGCTTGATATCCATGGACTGTGACTGACATTAGAAGTAATGCAATTCAAAGTTCCCGAGAGGTTTCCCATTGGAATAAATTATATTGCCTCTCAATGCGTTATCTCGAATTGTTATTTGGAGATGCTGTATCGGCAACAAAGCTCCTGCTGACGTCTTGCCATGGGATATCCGACATTGTATGAAATAGAAACAATTTATTACCCGATTCTTGCTGTGGCTGGAGAACCAAGTAGGTTATTACGTGCTTACTATTAGTTATATATTCCAGAGACTGGTAGTAATGTAACATAGCTGTTGCGATATGTTTATTTTAGTTATCCGTTTTTACCTGCTTGCTGAATTCATCATTGTGTTATTAATCACTTTGTTTGATACAATGCTTAAAATCAGCAGATTGTCTCCAAACGTCCCACTGGCTAACCTATAAAATGCAGTTATTTTGCGTTTTCTAAGCGAACAAAACAGCCAATATGTGCAGTGGACCATCTCACAGACAGTCATTAAATCTTGATGTCAGTTACAGAAATCTTTCTACAATAGTGCAGTGGCCGGTGAGGATTATTTATCTTGATTCACAGTGTGCAGATTCCGCAGTATTTTACATACATATACACAGATGTGGGAACTTGGATGAAGTTTTAGTGCTTAAAGGAAAACGCGTAATCTCTCTTCTTAAGGATATGCTGACACCGATATCTCTTTCTTTTGCTATGGTTGGGGCTAGGCTGAGAGGTGAGGCCCCTCTGGCCTGGCACATCGCCACCTAACAAAAATCTAATGCCACACGGATCGCCCAGGAACAATGGTCAGATGAGGGAGGTTTTGTGAGGGTATGAGTCTGCAATGGGATCGGCAGGTAACACCGACTCGCCCAGGTGTCTGCACTCCTCGACTCTTGTTGTGTTGCTTTGTCAGTGAACCTTTGATCTTTAATCAGATCTGAAAAATTTGGCACGATTCTGCTGAACCAATAACCTTTTATTTTTCCTCTTTTCAGTGAACATTTTGGCGATTGTAATCCTTTCCTGGGGAAGGTGCCGTCTCTCCAAAGTCATCACTTTCTACCTGTTGGCCATGGCAACGGCGGATCTAATGGTTGTTGTCAATGATGTGATCTGAATCGCATTATTCATATGTATTTCCATTTTAGCTTCTTGTGCTGCACTCCTGTGTGTAAGTTACGAACTGTTCTGCTCGCTTCAGGCACTCGATTTTCTATCTGGCTCACAGTCACCTTCACCTTTGATCGCTATGCCGCCATTTGTTGCCAGAAAATAAATAAAACAAATATTGCTATGTAAAAGCGGCCAATTTGTTTATAACAACAGTCGGTGTGCTCAGCTGTGCGCAGTGCATTCTACATTATTCTAGTTTGTTTCCTTTTGTAATAGTTAATAATATATCGAAATACTGCTGTACAAAACACAGTTATCGCACTTCAACATATTGGAGAGCGAACGAACTGTTGAGCCGTGTGTTCAATCCCGCACTTGTATCAATTCGCGTTATCTTTATCAAAAGGTTTGACTGTTAGAGACATTTCAGTAGCCAGCAGAACCCGCGAGTGAATCCGGGGTGACAGCAGTTGTGAAAAAGAGAATGATCGTGAAATTGGGAAACGGAGAAAATCCATCATTTTGCTCTTCGCTATTTCGGGCAGTTTTCTAATTTTGTGGATGACAAATGTTGTCTGAACATTAAAATGGTCAGTTGCAAACTTTCACTCTCCAAAGAAAGAAAATAGCTTTCGGTATAGCATTCAACAGACTGGATTCGTGTTTCAACATTTGAGCTCCTGTACAAACGCTTGCCTCTATGTTGTGATTCAGAGCAAGTTCAGTGAAGAAATGAAGAAGATTCTTAAATACCCATTTGCTCTGTTTCTTGAACTGTTTAAAAATAATATTATTATTTAGACTGACTGATTGCAAACCGTTGCCGCAACACCATCACCGAATGACTTTTGATTCCTTTTATTCAAGCTCTACCAATCTATTCGACAATGGAAACACAGATCATCCTGAAGCATGTAATTTTATATGTTTAGAAAGCTGAGATGCAGTTGGAAACATTATCGCATAGGATGCATTCTGAAACGAAATGTAACTGTTGGAGTCTCCTTCGATTAAATGTTAAATGAAAAGCACTATTCACTTCCATCGTACCATGCGATAGGAAATTTGATATCACTGCTTACGTGTTCAAGCAATTCTGCAAGTATTATGTAGAGTTGCAGTTATAACCATTAAATCCTTTTTTCCCCAGTTTCTGATTTCATTTGAGTTTCATTGTTCACAGAATGCGAATGTTTCCTTCTCAAGTTTGAGCAATGCTGTTTCAGTCTGGAATCAGCAGTCATGTCAGTCCTGCACTTGCAAAACTCCAGAGTTATGGTCTGAAGACATCATGTACGTCCAGCTTTTAATAAGGAGCGAAATATACCCAAATAACTGTCGGTAATTAGAAGGAATTATTGACGATGTTACAAACAAATTATTACTAGTGCTATCACCATAATGTACAATCGCTCTCCAGCCTGGCTCAGCTGACAATCCTTCAGCAAACGTAGCCCAAAGTCATGGTCTTGAAATTACATGTAAAATTCCAAAATTGATTTTATGAATCAATTCATTTGCATTGTTGACATTAATGTGCATTGTGGAGCCATTTACCAAATCTGGATGATACCTTCAGTCGTTTATCTTTTGCAAACGTCCAACAACTGAGTATTTGACAAGACACGGAACCAGTTGCGCAGCGCATTTGCTTTGAATTTCAATGAGCCTTACTAATACTCCAGATGTGAAAGTTGAACTATAAGTATATATTTTTTTTACTGTTCGGCAAGTTCCAATCGTGATATATTATTATGTTCTCGTCTGGTATGAGAGATATCAGGTCCCAAAATTAGTAAAGATGTGTTTCAGCGCATTCAGTGAAAGAAAAGTTTCGAAATGCTTTCACTCTTAAGGTTAACTCGGAGCTTTTGAAACTGACCAGCATTTTTTCACACTTCTGATCTGTTTACAAACGTAATATGTCACTGATCCCACTTATCGCAAGCATTGCCTACCCAAAAAGAAGACGTATATTTATATCTGCATGGCTTAGACTCATTCCAATGCACTGCCCGGAAACCAAACAAAATGAAAGATAATCGGCAAATAAACAATTTTCTGTCCTACACAGTTTTAAACCTAGGTTCGACTCAACTTCCGGCTCGCAATTTTCACGAATTCTTAATGTGATATTTACACAGCCGCATATGCTGTTCTTATCGTGTTCTTCTTGTGGAAATTCCTAGTGGCACAAGTGAAGTTAAAGACACAACAGAATCAATCGGCGCTATTGTGTTAAACCGATGTGGTGCTCCCAAAATGTGGTTCTTCCCATCTGCTGGACTGACCACACCAATGACATATGCTGACTGTCACACCGCCGTGCGTGAGGGACGCTATTTAAATGCCAGGATTTTGAGCGACCAAAAGGGAGTAGGAACAATAACATCCAAAAGATGATACGTGCATAGCGCCTTTCGCGTCGTGAGGACGTCGCAAGGCTCTGGGCACAATACAGCATTGAAGACACGTGCTGGGGTTGTGGGGAAAGGGAGGGGAGGGGAAGAAGGGTGACCGATGACTTGATGTGCGACAGGCAGACTGTCAGGACAGCAGTGGTCCTCGAGTTGAGGGTGGAGGCAGAAAGATAGAGTTGGGTTTCATCCGCATGCATTTAGAAGTTGACCCCATGTCAAGCATTTTGAGAAATATTTAAATTTGGCAGGGCAGAATATATATGCAGGGATTTGCGTCTTTATTATTAGTATTATTTTCCCCATTTCAGGAATTAGTCACGATGGCAACGCAACTTCAACGCAACTTTATTGGCGCCAAAAAACCTGGAATGTCTGGGTCTTGCTTAAATTGAGTTGGAGAAAGTTAACCCTCGTGCAGGACTTGGTGTCGGATATGCAATCGGTCAGGAAGTTGCGTTGTCAACGCGATTCACAGCCTATACTATTAGGTGCATTGACTATGCTTATTTTGGGCAAAACGGAACAGTAAATCACGCAAAGCAATGTCGCACAAACAGCCAGCCATGGATTTAGTGATCATGTTTCTGTTGTAATGTTTTATTCTCCAACGAAAATAAAGCGCCAATCATGTAATATCCGCGTTGCTACTTATTGCATGCTGAACAGAGGAGTTAATGTGAAGTAAGGAAAATGACAAAAAGTTTCGCCCTGTCCAGCCCGGGATTCGAACTTTGTACCTTTCTCTTTTGGGGGCGAGTGCTCAAACTAATAAGCTGCGGGTTTCAGTGTCTGCACGTCTCCAAGCCTTGGTCGCTGGAATCCATGACCCATTCTATCTTTATTCACCTCTGCAACATTGCTCGGCTAAACCACTGCATCTCCCCTCAGGCCTCCGAGACTCTCATTCGCACAATCTGCACACCTCCGCTCAACGGAGCTAACTGCCATGTCGTTCGTGTTCCCCAAACTACCCTAGATTACTTAGGACACTGTAGCTCATGGGCGCTGCACCTGCGCTCCCTGACCCTGTGGCGCCAACCGTCGCTCGTCTCCGCTGTCTCCCTAACACCAGAGGCATGAGTTCAAAAATCTCCCTCCCCACTTTACAGGCCATCCACAGATTTGCTCCTGCTTTCACCTGTGACCTGCTAACCCTCATTCGTACGATTGAAATAATAACTGAATGCACGCATCCATCAAGCCTTGTGTTCCTGAGTGTGTCAGCACGTCAGTGTGTATTTCTGCAGAGAGTCAGTGAGAGGGTTAACAACAACAACACCAACAAAGTTACATTTTTCGAGCGTCTTTAAAGTAGGGAGTACATCTCAAAGCGCAGAGCAGTTAGAAGTCGGGATCGAGCTTATGCGAGGGAGGGCGTAGGGCCAAGGGAAGCCACAGAGGTGGGAGGACCACCGAAGGTACCTTCGAAGAAAGTGGTCTGGACACAGTCCGTGAAATAGGCAAGGGAGTAGTCGAGGCGAAGGCACCGTGGAAGGGAGTCCAAACAGTGTGGGAGCCGAGAGGCTGAAAGACTGGCCATCGATGTTGCGAGGTTAGGGTGGGAGATATGGAGCACAGCGGAGCACGCTGAATGAAGGGAGCAGTCAGGTTGGTAGCAATCAGCAGGTCAGAGAGTTGGGAAGCGTAAGGCCGTGGATTGGCTTGAAAATGAGGACGGGGACATACACTTCGATCATCAGAGGGATGGGGAGACACTGTAGTCGGGCGATGGTGCGAGTAATGGGATCACGGAGCCTGTTGCGTGAGTGTACATGAGCTGCAGAGTTTAGTGATGATCTGCAGTTTGTGAAGGGAAGAGTTGGGAAGACCGATGAAGACAAAGTTCCTGTAGTCGAGCCTTGAGGTGACGTATGCGTGGGTGAGGATTTCGGCAGCCTGAAATGTGAGGGAATGACGGAGTCTGCCAATGTTGTGAAGGTGGTGATCCTTTCTGCCGGTCATGGCGCGGATGTGGGGGAGAAATTATAGAAAAGTGCCCCAGAGAATCGCAAAGGATAGCTCCATGTCAAATCGGCCACCCAGGCAATTTATTGGCGCCAAAAAACCTGGAATGTCTGGGTCTTGCTTAAATTGAGTTGGAGAAAGTTAACCCTCGTGCAGGACTTGGTGTCGGATATGCAATCGGTCAGGAAGCCAATAGCCCTGGAGTTCATGGTGGAGGCAGAGAAATAGCATTGGGTGTCATTGGCAGTCATGTGGAAATTTACCACATGACTGCGGATTATGTCACCAAGGGGGAACATGTAGACGTTGAAGAGTAAGGGAACCTGAGCGACAGCGCACGAGATGGTGAGGCGGCTGGAGGAGAAGCCGTTTGCAGAGACGATGTGGAGGCGCTGTGAACGTTAGGAATGAACCAGTCAAGAACAGATCTTTGAAATTTGAGATGGGAGTAGAGGCAGTGGCGGAGGGTTGAGGGATTCACTGTGTCAAAGGCGGCGGAGAGCTCGAGGATGACGGGGAATCAGAGGCAGCTCTGGTCATGCATGGTCAGGATGTCATTTGTGACCTTGACCAAGGCTGTTTATGTGGAGTGGGCAGCAAGGGCATACGATTGGAGGGGCTCATGGAGACAGTTGGAGGAGAGGAAAGATCGAAGCTGCGGTGCGACGCGCTCTCAAGCACCTTTGACAGAAAAGGATGTTGGGAGTTGGGTCGGTAGCTGGTGAGCCGTGGTGGGTCAAGGAAAGGTTTCTGTAAGGTAGCGGTGATAGTGCTATTTGAAGGGTAGTAGGAACAGTGCCAGGTGATAGGGAGAACGTGCGCAATACAAGCGTCCGGTTCAAACCTCAGCTGTCCTTCCTCCACACATCCGATGCTGAACCAGGACAGCCTTCCTCCATCTGCAGCAAGTTGTCTGCTTCCAAACGTAATTTGCCTTAAATAAAGCCGAATCTCTTGCATGCGTTTGACACCTCCTGCCTGGATTACTCAAATTCACTTGTGATCTTGAAGATCTGGTGCAGGGAAGGTTTGGGAGGGCTGAGAAGAAGGGAGAAGCCGTAGTTGAGCATAGATGTGATGAAGGCATAATAACAATAATATTATTGTACATATTGTACATGTGAGCTCGTCGTACAGTGTACAGTGAACAGTATACAGTGTACAGTGCCCTGAAGAAATGCGGAGCTGCCTGGCTGAGAAAACAGGTTATTGAAACCTCAGCATGTCCAATGACGCTACTGAATTTAATAGCAATATGCAATGTAAGCCGTTTAGGCATTGCATGTGTCTTAATTCAAGCCAAATATAATGTAAAGTTGCAAAATAAACGTTACCCGCTTAATTCACTTCCTCTTGTGAAGGCCTCTAGTGAAGACACGCGTCCTCTGCGAAGACATTTCGCTTGTGGGTTGCTCTTCCACACTGTCAGCAGATTGTTGTAGACCCCTCCCTCCCTCTCTCTCTCTCTCTCTCTCTCTCTCTCTCTCTCTCATCACTGCCCTGTTTTCCGCTATTTCACATCACTGAGTCATCTTGGATTCCACCAATGTGTACATCCGCTGCATGTTTACACACACCAGTAAAAATTGCTTTGCTGTATTTACGTGTTAATCTCTCAGAAAGTTATATAAATCTCGAAAATCTGCTCTGAACCTTGAATGTATTAATGAAAATAGACCCAACTTCTCCAAACTACCCATCACTTTAACTACATTTTCCGAGTACCATTAAGCTGTTCTTTGCAGCCAAATAGTTTATATGCTGCATTAGCTTGACTTCCTTCTTTTGATTAGCTGGACTTCCTGGCCTGGCGTTATCCTGCATCTTTGTTAATTTGACGTCCATTGGCGACATGCCATATTTGTGTAGATTATTTTGATTACCTCAAGACAATTTTTGCATACATCTGTTGTCCCATTTTGCATTATCTTCAATGGCGTCTGAGATCTGAAATTATACTGAAACTATTAAAAAATTCTATTTACCTTTTTTAAACGTCACGAAATTCATATATTTAGTCACTTCTTGGAAATATGATTTACGTTATTGTTGGTAACGAGGGAGGTGGATCACATTTTCCTTCATTGAGGTTGTGTCATTCCAAATATTTATGTTTGAGACGACCAAATGTACAATTCGCCCTGAAAACTGGTTGGGTCAATTGTACATATGCAGTCAATACTGGCAAGTTTGCTCCATCTTTGGTGAGTGAGATTCCAACCACCACAGCTTCTGCTTGGGATTCATTCCCACAATCTCTCTGTCGCGGTTTCCGTTGCATATATTTGCCATATCCCACTCACCTTTCACTCTCCACCACTTGGGAAATATCCTTTAACCAAAAGAGACGGATTATTTTTAAGCAGAAAACAATTTGTCACCAGAACGCTAATTGAAAGGTACACAGTTCCTCCATGTTATCGCAAAAATGCTGGCCGTTTATCGAAACGTTATGAAAAGTCAACATTTAAAGCTAACTGTAAAAAGTAACAAATGTGGATTCTTGCATTACTCAAGAATATTTCCCAATATCGCTTGGACATATATCCCAAACTATCTATGTTCTAAATTCCAAAATATAATTTCACCAAAAACACTATCTAATATGTGTTCGAAAAGATCAACATTTCCTGCTTCGACCGCCGCCATAGGGAGACTCTTCCATTTGTTCAATATTCGGTCACTGAAATAGCATTTGAGTAAATTCGTTCTAAGTTTAACCCCGTTCAATCTCAGGTCATGCCCTCTGGTTTTACCATTCTGGACAAGTTGGAACAACATCTCACCATATATAATGACTATCCAACTTTATATTTTGGAGTCACTCAACGTTCTCTTTCCACAGTGTTCCACAAATTCCCTATGAATAGTGTTTTTGCAGTTTGGCGCCCAATTTCCTTAGTCACTCCTCATTGTTCGGTTCTTCCATTCTCTCAAATATTTTCTTTTCGACTTATCCAACATAATTTTTGTCCTACGTCGACCAGAACTGCATACTGTATTCTCAGGATGGTCTCAACGGTAAATGGTGTCAACAACAGTGGCATGATTACATTACCATTTCGGCTTTCTATTCATCTTTTGATACATACTAAAATATTATTTGCTTTACTCACTGCCACAGAGAATTGTTGAGACAGCTTCCTTTTATTGTCAGTGAGTGCTCCCAGGTCCTTTTTATTTTCCATAAATGCTTTTTTCCTTCCAAACAAATTATAGTCCATTTCAGAACTATTTTGTCCCCAGGAGCAGTATTTTACGTTTTTCCACATTGAGTTTCACCTGCAGCTGATCTGCCCCATTCCCAAGCTTGTTCAATTCCTCCTGTAACTTATCTTGTTCAGCTTTGAAATCTACTGCTTTCGTTAGGTTGGTGTCACCTGCAAACTTAGCCACTGGGCTTGTGACTCCTTGTTTAGGATGATTCGTAAACATATTAAACAAAATAGGACCAAAAGGAAAACCTTATTGAACTCCATTAGTAAAATTTTCCCACTCTGATGACATTCTTCGTTTACCTTCCTCTGATTTCCTGCGGTCAAAGGATTGGTCATTCATTATAATATACGATAAACACAGACAGAGCGATATGCATACAGCAGAGATGTGGAAACAGGCCGCGAGATGTAGAAATAGTGATCCAGCACTTCACTAAAGTATTCCAAATCTGGGCTTGAACACAAAATATAAACAAAATAGAAGACAGAGAGAAAATCGAAAATCGCATTTGGTATTCTTATTTTAAATAATGGATTTTACCTATATTTGTGCTTCAGTCTGGTCTGGTACTCTCTTCATTATGAATCAGAAGTAAGACAATTAAATGTTTGCGTTTGGCTGTCTCATCCACGAAATACGCTATCAATTCATTTTACAGAGCACTCTGTAAAGTGCTTTGAGGCTTCTCAATGACAGGTTAAAGTGCTGAATGCGTTGAGAAGATTCTGACTTACTATTACTATAATAATTAGACCGATGCCAGCCACGTAAGCAATAACTTCGTATTTCCTTTTCAGAAACATAACCTGTAAGAATTATTTACAAATCCGATGGTTCACATTGTGTATCTGTGTTACTTTATCGCAATATATTTCATGTACGATTTACACTTTAGACACGCAGTTTAACAATTCATCCACATTTTCAAACAATAATAATGCCAGCGATCAGATATCTGTCTGCCGGGATTTCTATCTATCTCCCCCCCTTCTCTCTCTCTCTCTCTTTCTCTCTCTCTCTGTATGCGCTTATCCCTGTATCTATCTCTCTTTCTCTTATCCCTGTATGTGTCGATGTACCTCCCATTGTATCTTTCTCCATCGTTGACTGTGTTACTTTCTCTTAGGAATTCGCTGTGTCTGTATCTCGTCGTTTCTCTCTCCCCAACCTCACCACCCCCATCACGCCCTCTCTCTGACTGTCTCTCTCTCACCCTCTCTCTCGCTTTCTCGCTATGTCTCTCGCTCTCTTTCGATATCTCGCTCCGCAGATGTATCTCACTCTATCTGAATCTGTGTCTCTTCGTAGCTCTTCATCTCTCTACAAGTCCATGTGTATTACACAACCTGTGAATCTCACTCTATCGGATGTGTCTCTGAATCGCTGTGTCACTACATATCCCAGTGTCTGGGTTATATGCTTGCTGTCTGCCTTTACTTGTGTACCTCTCCCTGTCTGTGTGTTTGCACGTCTTTCGTTCTGAGTTTATTTATCTCTGTGTGCTTGTGTGTGCTTTTAACTTTTGTGTGTTTTGTTTGCGGATCTCTCGCCTTTTACTGGATGGAAATGAATTGTTGCTGCTAACCTTATGTTTCTGTTTTTACATGAGGTTCATACCAGGCTTGGACAACGTACGCAGAGCGTGAGTGCACTTTAGTTTCGCAGAATCACAAGCCTTCTTCCCGCGAAGGGCATGAAACAAAATGGAAATTGTTGATGATTTACTGTACTTCGCTGTCTCTTTGTGTCTGTCTATCTGTCTGTCTTTGCGTCTCTGTTTCTTTCTGTTTGCTTGTGTCTGCTTCTTTTCCTTACAATGTTTCTGTGTCAGCCTTTCTCGGTCTGCGGAGACGCAAATGTCTCTCTGCATCTCTATTTGTTTCTCTTTCTTTCCGTTGCTCCTTATCTTTACGGGGAAGCCTATGCGCTGTCTCTCTTCGAATCCACAAAATTAGGATTGGATCCGGAGATCGACGACGGGTGACCAGAAGAAAGCCCACGTCTTTCGAATTATTGGCATCATAACAAATGTACCAATGGGTTAAGTAAATGCAATTAATTATTTTGTGATGATGGACGTTTCTCTTCTCTCTTTCTGTAGCTAACCTAGTTTCGATAGTAATCCTGTCTCAAGGGCGCTGCGGTCTCTCCAAATGCATCACTCGCTACCTGGTGGCCATGTCAACAGCAGATCTGATGGTGATTTCCATATCGGTGATTTTCTATCGAGTTATTCCTTCTTATTTCCCAAATTCGTTCGTGTCCATCACATCTGTGTGTCGGCTCCTTATGGTCCTGGCTGTTTCAGCAACGTCACTCTCTGTCTGGTTTACTGTGGCTTTCACCTTTGATCGGTATGTAGCCATCTGTTGTCAAAATCTGAAAACAAAATATTGTTCCGAAAATAATGCTGGTTGTGTTATAGCGGTATTGAGTGTGTTTTTCTTTGTGCAAAACATTCCTTGGTATTTTGCAGTTGAACCACAGTATCAAATTAATAATACACCACGTGGGTGCAAGGCTACAAAAAGCTTTTACACTTCTCTCGCATGGGTAACGTTTCAGACACTTATTTATATTTTAACTCCGATTTTCCCTTTCATTCTGATTTTGCTGCTCAACGCCCTGACTGTCAGGCACATAGTGGTGGCCAGTCGAGCCCGCAGAAGATTGCGACGACACAATCATGGGGACATTGATGGACACAGGCATATAAACGAGAGTGACATTGATCCAGAGATGAAGAGCAGAAGGAAATCCATCGTTTTGCTCTTTGCTGTTTCCATCTGTTTCATATTATTTTGGATGACATTTGTTATATATTTCTTTTACTGGAGAATTTCACAAACATATTCCCCCTCAAGCTCTATGTATATCTGCTGGCAAACTGGTGACATGGTGAAGCTTTTGAGTTCCTGCACAAATACGTTTATTTACGCTGTTACCCAGGCGAAATTTAGGCAGGAACTAAACAAAGTAGTGAAATTTCCATTCATTCGAATTGTTAGATTTTTTCATTAACAAATATTGATAGCGATTGTGATAACCTTTTGGATGAACAGAAAACTCTAAAAGCTGCACTTAACGTGCAGACACACAGCAGAGTATATAATATGTAATACATAGTATAGAATGAGGATATTATTCTCGGAGCACAAATGGCTCCAAGGTGATGTTTCACAACAGAACGTCAACATCGAACAAAGTTTCTGTGGCCTTGTCGCTAATCCAGTTCCCGAGCCAATTAGCTATATTCTAATATTCGAAACATTGGGCAAATTTCCTTACTTCGCATGCATAATAATAATCCCTCCAAAAATAATAATAATAAATTGGTCATTTTCAAACTACGACTGTTTCTGAGACATTGCTGTGCGCAATTGGCTGCGCGATCTCCCACAAATATACAATCAATTCACTATACAGTATATTCTGTGAAGCGCTTTGGGATGTCCTCCCGACGTGAAAAGCGCTATATGAAATTCAAGGATTATTGTTATTATTATTATTCTGATATTCGTAACCTTGGGCAAGTTTCCTTATTTCACATGCCTAATAATAATCCCTCCAAAAAGAACAATAATAAATGGGTCATTTTCAATCCACCATTGTTTGTAAGACATTGCTGTGCGCAATTGGCTGCTGCGTTCGCCCACAAATATACAGTCAATTCACTTCACAGTATATTCTGTGAAGCGCTTTGGGAAGTTCTCCCGACGTGAAAGACGCTATTTCAAATGCAAGGGTTACTATTATTATCATTATTATTATTATATTTTAGGATATGTTATCTCTGGTTACAAAATTTGTTTTGGAACATGCTATCGACTGCCAAATGGTGGAAGGCAAACTATATGGACCTTGGATTTCCTTCGCCAATAAGATCTTATTTGCTCATCGTCTAAATCTTTATTTACCATGTACTTGCCATGGGTTTGAGGCTCCCCTCTCCCCCTGTCCAGATCACGTCTTTGAATGTTGTGTTGTATAGTGGTAACAATCTCACGTGCTCTTCTATTGTATTTCCGCTATTGTAGTGCCAAGTCAGTCCGATAATTTAGCACATCTATGCAAAACCATATCTTTCAGTGGAGTGCCTAAATGTCCCGGAAATCCTTTTCCCGATCTGAAAGACACGATGAAATGTATTTTTTAGTTATTGTGACGGACTTAGTGAAAACTGAATAAAATAAAGGAACTGCTTACATAGATTTAATAGATTCTGAGACATTTTTTATACCACAATACTTTTAAATGTAGTCTTCTCACAGGATGCTGACAGTATGTTTCAATTATTTCATGTCCAACATTTTTAACCTGTGCTTCCACTCTCTTCTTAGTGAAGAATCTCATTTCAATGAAAGACGATTTAGCTCTGAGTAAAGAAAGCGTCTCCATACAACAGCAATCAAAAAATAAACTGACAGATATAAATTGTTACACGAATTAAGCAATCTTTAAGAACATTGTATTGGAATGACAATCACTTGCATTATTCTACAGTTTATTTAATTGCGGCATCATACTGGTTGCCGCGGAAGTGCGTAAAAATTATGTATGTTTAAAGAAGTGGAATCTTTGCATTCAGCCAAAGCTTCTCTCGTGTACAGGATATGTCAGAATGACGTCAAAAAGCGCTCCAAATTATCATATCGTGTAGCAACTTGTTTTGTTTGGTGCGCATCACAGCCCTTCATCGCATGGAGTCTCCATACTTTCTCACAGCAAGGTAATTATTCAATCGAGATGCCCTGTTTTATGCCTCTCCCCGATGTTCGTCTCTCCATAAAACTTCTCGCAGGAAAGCAATATAAATTCTCCCCTCTACTGACCGACTAGAAAAACGTGTACATAATGTACTTGACTGCTAAAATCTAGCAGGATCTATCGTGAATTTATTGTCGCAGTATTGAAAGTTCGCTGCATTGTTATTTGCGCCCTCCTTCCGATGAGACAGATGTCAAATTTAACTTCCAGGTAGAATTTAAATCCAATCACAATTTGGAAAGTGAGGGAAGTTTCTCCCGGTGTTCTGGGAACAATCAGTCAAATAGTATTGGTCAGTTTATTGATGGCTAATTTCGAAAATTGTCTCTCTGAATATTGGCTACCTGATTCACAGAAAAACACACTCCCGTTTACGGTGTACCCGACGAACCCAATTTGAAGTCCCGATATCTCACGTATGACCAGGGCACGCACTGACTCATGAACCTTCTTGGACTCACTACTGCGTTTGACACGGTTAACCACACCATTCTTCTCCTCCGCCTTAAATATCAGTTCGACCTTCATGCTTTGTCAATCCGTTACCTCTCCAATCCTCCTCTCTTGATTTCCATCAGATAAAGTAAACGTGCGGCAAATCATTATCCAAAGTATTTAAACCGACGAGGGTGGGATTCGAAAGCCACGCGTGAAGAACACAATGGTTAGCAGTCCATCGCCTTAACCGCTCAACCACTTCGTCGGTTACAAAGCCTTACAAAGCCTTGAAACACAAATCTGCATTGAAAATGTTGCTGATTGATTGCAAAAGTGATGATTTGTTTGCTAAAAAGCTTAAAGTAGAGGAGTGTTACTGAGTAATAAAACAGCATGCTATATGAAGGGAAATACCATCTGTTTACATGCGCTGTCGGACAGCAACCATTAAAAACATGAATTGACATTTGTTATCGGAGCAAATAAACTGGAATTATATTTTCTTTGAAATCATTAAAAATTTAATGTCACATTTCAACATTAGATAAGTTTCATTTGAGTGTTTTTGACGTCATTCAGGAAAGTATCATTTGAATATCCTTTAAGTAACTCGGAGCTGAAAAATACATATAAATATATAGAAATGAAAATCCTTCTCTGATCCACATGTTAAGACACAATAATTTTATGGTCAAATAGATCCGTCTCACTGTGTTGAAGAGGCTGAAGTTTACCCTCTGTTCAGGAGCGAGATCTCAATGCTAATCTGCACAGGGCTTAGACCTGCTCCGGTTCTGTCCTTGGCCGGATCTCACTGGTGATCCGGAATTGCACTGGAAACACCACTGTGATGCCAAGCTCATTGGCGGCGATAGATCAGTGCAGCCCACTACACCAATATTCCTCACCTCAAGGAATCCCAGAGCCTCAGCCTCTGAGTCGCTGGATAACAGCCAGGAATTAAATCAATGAGAAATAGGACCTGTAAAAAGTAATTCTTCATTTGAAATTTTGCTGAAGGCATAAATGAGTGATGTTTTGCTGAATAAAGACCCGAAAAGATTGGAATGATGCTGAGTAAGAGCATAATTTATTATCTGAAGAGATTTAATATTTTCGGGAAATTTTCAATAGATGTTAGGTCCACTCATGCGATCATCGATTTTGCCACTCAACTGCATTTAACCCTCTCGGGTTAACGCACATGATGGTACGAAAGCTTGCCAAGCAGTGCTTATAATGGCAAGCTTCGGAATTTTAGTTGATTAAACTCAGAGCCGTTAGTAATCCTGCAAACCTGCACCAACAGCCAACCGGAATTAGGTATACACGATATGTTTTGAGAGAGAGATTTCCATGTATAGCTGGGATGCATACAACTCCAAATACGTTTACAATATATGCTGTGCAGCGATTTAAGACGTACTCCCGACATGACTTGAGCTTTATCAAATATAAGGATTAGTAATAACATTTTGAAAGCCACCGTGGATCCATTCTTGCTTGTTGTACTCGATTAGTTTTTCAATGATGAACTTCCAATAAAATAATCGAATCCACCTCTTCTTGCTTCATTGCAAAGTATCTTAGATCCGCATTTGTCATTCAGTTACACACAAACGAATCGATATCAGGCTGATTTTGATTTATTTTACCAAGCGATTTTAACAAGAATATCTCAATCAACTGTGGTGTTTAAAGCAGGTACTATTGGGAAATAGCATTCTACGTCAATGTTTCTCCAATGATCCTCGTTCAATATTAATAAAAATAATAATCTATGCATTTGTTCTATCGATTTTCCTATCTTCTCGAAGTGAAAGCTACACAGAATATACTGACAAGTGAATTGACTGTATATTTGGGTATACCTGCAGCACCTAATTAAGCATAGCAGTCTTCCACAAACAGTCGAGGGGTAAGTGATCAAATTATTTATTTTAATTTCTTGAGGGATTATTATCAGGCGTTGGGAGTAAGGAAACAGGCACAAGGTTTTACCCAATCGGGAACCACACCAAGGTGCGAAGCGAGCATGTTAGCCACTAAGCTATGGGACTCCACGTGAAATAGAGATGAGTACCGCTTGGCTTGATATCCATGGACTGTGACTGACATTAGAAGTAATGCAATTCAAAGTTCCCGAGCGGTTTCCCATTGGAATAAATTATATTGCCTCTCAATGCGTTATCTCGAATTGTTATTTGGAGATGCTGTATCGGCAACAAAGCTCCTGCTGACGTCTTGCCATGGGATATCCGA
Organism: Callorhinchus milii; assembly: GCF_018977255.1. NCBI lineage: Eukaryota > Metazoa > Chordata > Chondrichthyes > Chimaeriformes > Callorhinchidae > Callorhinchus > Callorhinchus milii. The sequence continues at coordinate 43,108 of NW_024704852.1, forward strand.
CATTGTATGAAATAGAAACAATTTATTACCCGATTCTTGCTGTGGCTGGAGAACCAAGTAGGTTATTACGTGCTTACTATTAGTTATATATTCCAGAGACTGGTAGTAATGTAACATAGCTGTTGCGATATGTTTATTTTAGTTATCCGTTTTTAACTGCTTGCTGAATTCATCATTGTGTTATTAATCACTTTGTTTGATACAATGCTTAAAATCAGCAGATTGTCTCCAAACGTCCCACTGGCTAACCTATAAAATGCAGTTATTTTGCGTTTTCTAAGCGAACAAAACAGCCAATATGTGCAGTGGACCATCTCACAGATAGTCATTAAATCTTGATGTCAGTTACAGAAATCTTTCTACAATAGTGCAGTGGCCGGTGAGGATTATTTATCTTGATTCACAGTGTGCAGATTCCGCAGTATTTTACATACATATACACAGATGTGGGAACTTGGATGAAGTTTTAGTGCTTAAAGGAAAACGCGTAATCTCTCTTCTTAAGGATATGCTGACACCGATATCTCTTTCTTTTGCTATGGTTGGGGCTAGGCTGAGAGGTGAGGCCCCTCTGGCCTGGCACATCGCCACCTAACAAGAATCTAATGCCACACGGATCGCCCAGGAACAATGGTCAGATGAGGGAGGTTTTGTGAGGGTATGAGTCTGCAATGGGATCGGCAGGTATCACCGACTCGCCCAGGTGTCTGCACTCCTCGACTCTTGTTGTGTTGCTTTGTCAGTGAACCTTTGATCTTTAATCAGATCTGAAAAATTTGGCACGATTCTGCTGAACCAATAACCTTTTATTTTTCCTCTTTTCAGTGAACATTTTGGCGATTGTAATCCTTTCCTGGGGAAGGTGCCGTCTCTCCAAAGTCATCACTTTCTACCTGTTGGCCATGGCAACGGCGGATCTAATGGTTGTTGTCAATGATGTGATCTGAATCGCATTATTCATATGTATTTCCATTTTAGCTTCTTGTGCTGCACTCCTGTGTGTAAGTTACGAACTGTTCTGCTCGCTTCAGGCACTCGATTTTCTATCTGGCTCACAGTCACCTTCACCTTTGATCGCTATGCCGCCATTTGTTGCCAGAAAATAAATAAAACAAATATTGCTATGTAAAAGCGGCCAATTTGTTTATAACAACAGTCGGTGTGCTCAGCTGTGCGCAGTGCATTCTACTTTATTCTAGTTTGTTTCCTCTTGTAATAGTTAATAATATATCGAAATACTGCTGTACAAAACACAGTTATCGCACTTCAACATATTGGAGAGCGAACGAACTGTTGAGCCGTGTGTTCAATCCCGCACTTGTATCAATTCGCGTTATCTTTATCAAAAGGTTTGACTGTTAGAGACATTTCAGTAGCCAGCAGAACCCGCGAGTGAATCCGGGGTGACAGCAGTTGTGAAAAAGAGAATGATCGTGAAATGGGGAAACGGAGAAAATCCATCATTTTGCTCTTCGCTATTTCGGGCAGTTTTCTAATTTTGTGGATGACAAATGTTGTCTGAACATTAAAATGGTCAGTTGCAAACTTTCACTCTCCAAAGAAAGAAAATAGCTTTCGGTATAGCATTCAACAGACTGGATTCGTGTTTCAACATTTGAGCTCCTGTACAAACGCTTGCCTCTATGTTGTGATTCAGAGCAAGTTCAGTGAAGAAATGAAGAAGATTCTTAAATACCCATTTGCTCTGTTTCTTGAACTGTTTAAAAATAATATTATTATTTAGACTGACTGATTGCAAACCGTTGCCGCAACACCATCACCGAATGACTTTTGATTCCTTTTATTCAAGCTCTACCAATCTATTCGACAATGGAAACACAGATCATCCTGAAGCATGTAATTTTATATGTTTAGAAAGCTGAGATGCAGTTGGAAACATTATCGCATAGGATGCATTCTGAAACGAAATGTAACTGTTGGAGTCTCCTTCGATTAAATGTTGAATGAAAAGCACTATTCACTTCCATCGTACCATGCGATAGGAAATTTGATATCACTGCTTACGTGTTCAAGCAATTCTGCACGTATTATGTAGAGTTCCAGTTATAAGCATTAAATCCTTTTTTCCCCAGTTTCTGATTTCATTTGAGTTTCATTGTTCACAGAATGCGAATGTTTCCTTCTCAAGTTTGAGCAATGCTGTTTCAGTCTGGAATCAGCAGTCATGTCAGTCCTGCACTTGCAAAACTCCAGAGTTATGGTCTGAAGACATCATGTACGTCCAGCTTTTAATAAGGAGCGAAATATACCCAAATAACTGTCGGTAATTAGAAGGAATTATTGACGATGTTACAAACAAATTATTACTAGTGCTATCACCATAATGTACAATCGCTCTCCAGCCTGGCTCAGCTGACAATCCTTCAGCAAACGTAGCCCAAAGTCATGGTCTTGAAATTACATGTAAAATTCCAAAATTGATTTTATGAATCAATTCATTTGCATTGTTGACATTAATGTGCATTGTGGAGCCATTTACCAAATCTGGATGATACCTTCAGTCGTTTATCTTTTGCAAACGTCCAACAACTGAGTATTTGACAAGACACGGAACCAGTTGCGCAGCGCATTTGCTTTGAATTTCAATGAGCCTTACTAATACTCCAGATGTGAAAGTTGAACTATAAGTATATATTTTTTTTACTGTTCGGCAAGTTCCAATCGTGATATATTATTATGTTCTCGTCTGGTATGAGATATCAGGTCCCAAAATTAGTAAAGATGTGTTTCAGTGCATTCAGTGAAATATAAGTTTCGAAATGCTTTCACTCTTAAGGTTAACTCGGAGCTTTTGAAACTGACCAGCATTTTTTCACACTTCTGATCTGTTTACAAACTTAATATGTCACTGATCCCACTTATCGCAAGCATTGCCTACCCAAAAAGAATACGTATATTTATATCTGCATGGCTTAGACTCATTCCAATGCACTGCCCGGAAACCAAACAAAATGAAAGATAATCGGCAAATAAACAATTTTCTGTCCTACACAGTTTTAAACCTAGGTTCGACTCAACTTCCGGCTCGCAATTTTCACGAATTCTTAATGTGATATTTACACAGCCGCATATGCTGTTCTTATCGTGTTCTTCTTGTGGAAATTCCTAGTGGCACAAGTGAAGTTAAAGACACAACAGAATCAATCGGCGCTATTGTGTTAAACCCGATGTGGTGCTCCCAAAATGTGGTTCTTCCCATCTGCTGGACTGACCACACCAATGACATATGCTGACTGTCACACCGCCGTGCGTGAGGGACGCTATTTAAATGCCAGGATTTTGAGCGACCAAAAGGGAGTAGGAACAATAACATCCAAAAGATGATACGTGCATAGCGCCTTTCGCGTCGTGAGGACGTCGCAAGGCTCTGGGCACAATACAGCATTGAAGACACGTGCTGGGGTTGTGGGGAAAGGGAGGGGAGGGGAAGAGGGGTGACCGATGACTTGATGTGCGACAGGCAGACTGTCAGGACAGCAGTGGTCCTCGAGTTGAGGGTGGAGGCAGAAAGATAGAGTTGGGTTTCATCCGCATGCATTTAGAAGTTGACCCCATGTCAAGCATTTTGAGAAATATTTAAATTTGGCAGGGCAGAATATATATGCAGGGATTTGCGTCTTTATTATTAGTATTATTTTCCCCATTTCAAGATTTAGTCACGATGGCATCGCAACTTCAACGCAACTTTATTGGCGCCAAAAAACCTGGAATGTCTGGGTCTTGCTTAAATTGAGTTGGAGAAAGTTAACCCTCGTGCAGGACTTGGTGTCGGATATGCAATCGGTCAGGAAGTTGCGTTGTCAACGCGCTTCACAGCCTATACTGTTAGGTGTATTGGCTATGCTTATTTTGGGCAAAACGGAACAGTAAATCACGCAAAGCAATGTCGCACAAACAGCCAGCCATGGATTCAGTGATCATGTTTCTGTTGTAATGTTTTATTCTCCAACGAAAATAAAGCGCCAATCATGTAATATCCGCGTTGCTACTTATTGCATGCTGAACAGAGGAGTTAATGTGAAGTAAGGAAAATGACATAAAGTTTCGCCCTGTCCAGCCCGGGATTCGAACTTTGTACCTTTCTCTTTTGGGGGCGAGTGCTCAAACTAATAAGCTGCGGGTTTCAGTGTCTGCACGTCTCCAAGCCTTGGTCGCTGGAATCCATGACCCATTCTGTCTTTATTCACCTCTGCAACATTGCTGGGCTAAACCACTGCATCTCCCCTCAGGCCTCCGAGACTCTCATTCGCACAATCTGCACACCTCCGCTCAACGGAGCTAACTGCCATGTCGTTCGTGTTCCCCAAACTACCCCTAGATTACTTAGGACACTGTAGCTCATGGGCGCTGCCACCTGCGGCTCCCTGACCCTGTGGCGCCAACCCTCGCTCGTCTCCGCTGTCTCCCTAACACCAGAGGCATGAGTTCAAAAATCTCCCTCCCCACTTTACAGGCCATCCACAGATTTGCTCCTGCTTTCACCTGTGACCTGCTAACCCTCATTCGTACGATTGAAATAATAACTGAATGCACGCATCCATCAAGCCTTGTGTTCCTGAGTGTGTCAGCACGTCAGTGTGTATTTCTGCAGAGAGTCAGTGAGAGGGTTAACAACAACAACACCAACAAAGTTACATTTTTCGAGCGTCTTTAAAGTAGGGAGTACATCTCAAAGCGCAGAGCAGTTAGAAGTCGGGATCGAGCTTATGCGAGGGAGGGCGTAGGGCCAAGGGAAGCCACAGAGGTGGGAGGACCACCGAAGGTACCTTCGAAGAAAGTGGTCTGGACACAGTCCGTGAAATAGGCAAGGGAGTAGTCGAGGCGAAGGCACCGTGGAAGGGAGTCCAAACAGTGTGGGAGCCGAGAGGCTGAAAGACTGGCCATCGATGGTTGCGAGGTTAGGGCGGGAGATATGGAGCACAGCGGAGCACGCTGAATGAAGGGAGCAGTCAGGTTGGTAGCAATCAGCAGGTCAGAGAGTTGGGAAGCGTAAGGCCGTGGATTGGCTTGAAAATGAGGACGGGGACATACACTTCGATCATTAGAGGGATGGGGAGACACTGTAGTCGGGCGATGGTGGGAGTAATGGGATCACGGAGCCTGTTGCGTGAGTGTACATGAGCTGCAGAGTTTAGTGATGATCTGCAGTTTGTGAAGGGAAGAGTTGGGAAGACCGATGAAGACAAAGTTCCTGTAGTCGAGCCTTGAGGTGACGTATGCGTGGGTGAGGATTTCGGCAGCCTGAAATGTGAGGGAATGACGGAGTCTGCCAATGTTGTGAAGGTGGTGATCCTTTCTGCCGGTCATGGCGCGGATGTGGGGGAGAAATTATAGAAAAGTGCCCCAGAGAATCGCAAAGGATAGCTCCATGTCAAATCGGCCACCCAGGCAATTTATTGGCGCCAAAAAACCTGGAATGTCTGGGTCTTGCTTAAATTGAGTTGGAGAAAGTTAACCCTCGTGCAGGACTTGGTGTCGGATATGCAATCGGTCAGGAAGCCAATAGCCCTGGAGTTCATGGTGGAGGCAGAGAAATAGCATTGGGTGTCATTGGCAGTCATGTGGAAATTTACCACATGACTGCGGATTATGTCACCAAGGGGGAACATGTAGACGTTGAAGAGTAAGGGAACCTGAGCGACAGCGCACGAGATGGTGAGGCGGCTGGAGGAGAAGCCGTTTGCAGAGACGATGTGGAGGCGCTGTGAACGTTAGGAATGAACCAGTCAAGAACAGATCTTTGAAATTTGAGATGGGAGTAGAGGCAGTGGCGGAGGGTTGAGGGATTCACTGTGTCAAAGGCGGCGGAGAGCTCGAGGATGACGGGGAATCAGAGGCAGCTCTGGTCATGCATGGTCAGGATGTCATTTGTGACCTTGACCAAGGCTGTTTATGTGGAGTGGGCAGCAAGGGCATACGATTGGAGGGGCTCATGGAGACAGTTGGAGGAGAGGAAAGATCGAAGCTGCGGTGCGACGCGCTCTCAAGCACCTTTGACAGAAAAGGATGTTGGGAGTTGGGTCGGTAGCTGGTGAGCCGTGGTGGGTCAAGGAAAGGTTTCTGTAAGGTAGCGGTGATAGTGCTATTTGAAGGGTAGTAGGAACAGTGCCAGGTGATAGGGAGAACGTGCGCAATACAAGCGTCCGGTTCAAACCTCAGCTGTCCTTCCTCCACACATCCGATGCTGAACCAGGACAGCCTTCCTCCATCTGCAGCAAGTTGTCTGCTTCCAAACGTAATTTGCCTTAAATAAAGCCGAATCTCTTGCATGCGTTTGACACCTCCTGCCTGGATTACTCAAATTCACTTGTGATCTTGAAGATCTGGTGCAGGGAAGGTTTGGGAGGGCTGAGAAGAAGGGAGAAGCCGTAGTTGAGCATAGATGTGATGAAGGCATAATAACAATAATATTATTGTACATATTGTACATGTGAGCTCGTCGTACAGTGTACAGTGAACAGTATACAGTGTACAGTGCCCTGAAGAAATGCGGAGCTGCCTGGCTGAGAAAACAGGTTATTGAAACCTCAGCATGTCCAATGACGCTACTGAATTTAATAGCAATATGCAATGTAAGCCGTTTAGGCATTGCATGTGTCTTAATTCAAGCCAAATATAATGTAAAGTTGCAAAATAAACGTTACCCGCTTAATTCACTTCCTCTTGTGAAGGCCTCTAGTGAAGACACGCGTCCTCTGCGAAGACATTTCGCTTGTGGGTTGCTCTTCCACACTGTCAGCAGATTGTTGTAGACCCCTCCCTCCCTTTCTCTCTCTCTCTCTCTCTCTCTCTCTCTCTCTCTCTCTCTCTCTCTCTCTCATCACTGCCCTGTTTTCCGCTATTTCACATCACTGAGTCATTTTGGATTCCACCAATGTGTACATCCGCTGCATGTTTGCACACCAGTAAAAATTGCTTTGCTGTATCTACGTGTTAGTCTCTCAGAAAGTTATATAAATCTCGAAAATCTGCTCTGAACCTTGAATGTATTAATGAAAATAGACCCAACTTCTCCAAACTACCCATCACTTTAACTACATTTTCCGAGTACCATTAAGCTGTTCTTTGCAGCCAAATAGTTTATATACTGCATTAGCTTGACTTCCTTCTTTTGATTAGCTGGACTTCCTGGCCTGGCGTTGTCCTGCATCTTTGTTAATTTGACGTCCATTGGCGACATGCCATATTTGTGTAGATTATTTTGATTACCTCAAGACAATTTTTGCATACATCTGTTGTCCCATTTTGCATTATCTTCAATGGCGTCTGAGATCTGAAATTATACTGAAACTATTAAAAAATTCTATTTACCTTTTTTAAACGTCACGAAATTCATATATTTAGTCACTTCTTGGAAATATGATTTACGTTATTGTTGGTAACGAGGGAGGTGGATCACATTTTCCTTCATTGAGGTTGTGTCATTCCAAATATTTATGTTTGAGACGACCAAATGTACAATTCGCCCTGAAAACTGGTTGGGTCAATTGTACATATGCAGTCAATACTGGCAAGTTTGCTCCATCTTTGGTGAGTGAGATTCCAACCACCACAGCTTCTGCTTGGGATTCATTCCCACAATCTCTCTGTCGCGGTTTCCGTTGCATATATTTGCCATATCCCACTCACCTTTCACTCTCCACCACTTGGGAAATATCCTTTAACCAAAAGAGACGGATTATTTTTAAGCAGAAAACAATTTGTCACCAGAACGCTAATTGAAAGGTACACAGTTCCTCCATGTTATCGCAAAAATGCTGGCCGTTTATCGAAACGTTATGAAAAGTCAACATTTAAAGCTAACTGTAAAAAGTAACAAATGTGGATTCTTGCATTACTCAAGAATATTTCCCAATATCGCTTGGACATATATCCCAAACTATCTATGTTCTAAATTCCAAAATATAATTTCACCAAAAACACTATCTAATATGTGTTCGAAAAGATCAACATTTCCTGCTTCGACCGCCGCCATAGGGAGACTCTTCCATTTGTTCAATATTCGCTCACTGAAATAGCATTTGAGTAAATTCGTTCTAAGTTTAACCCCGTTCAATCTCAGGTCATGCCCTCTGGTTTTACCATTCTGGACAAGTTGGAACAACATCTCACCATATATAATGCCTATCCACTTTATATTTTGGAGTCACTCAACGTTCTCTTTCCACAGTGTTCCACAAATTCCCTATGAATAGTGTTTTTGCAGTTTGGCGCCCAATTTCCTTAGTCACTCCTCATTGTTCGGTTCTTCCATTCTCTCAAATATTTTCTTTTCGACTTATCCAACATAATTTTTGTCCTACGTCGACCAGAACTGCATACTGTATTCTCAGGATGGTCTCAACGGTAAATGGTCTCAACAACAGTGGCATGATTACATTACCATTTCGGCTTTCTATTCATCTTTTGATACATACTAAAATATTATTTTCTTTACTCACTGCCACAGAGAATAGTTGAGACAGCTTCCTTTTATTGTCAGTGAGTGCTCCCAGGTCCTTTTTATTTTCCATAAATGCTTTTTTCCTTCCAACCAAATTATAGTCCATTTCAGAACTATTTTGTCCCCATGAGCAGTATTTTACGTTTTTCCACATTGAGTTTCACCTGCAGCTGATCTGCCCCATTCCCAAGCTTGTTCAATTCCTCCTGTAACTTATCTTGTTCAGCTTTGAAATCTACTGCTTTCGTTAGGTTGGTGTCACCTGCAAACTTAGCCACTGGGCTTGTGACTCCTTGTTTAGGATGATTCATAAACATATTAAACAAAACAGGACCAAAAGGAAAACCTTATTGAACTCCATTAGTAAAATTTTCCCACTCTGATGACATTCTTCGTTTACCTTCCTCTGATTTCCTGCGGTCAAAGGATTGGTCATTCATTATAATATACGATAAACACAGACAGAGCGATATGCATACAGCAGAGATGTGGAAACAGGCCGCGAGATGTAGAAATAGTGATCCAGCACTTCACTAAAGTATTCCAAATTTGGGCTTGAACACAAAATATTCTGATTCAAGAGGCGAGAATGCTGCAACTGATCCAACCTGACACCGTAATGTTTTCCAGCTGAAAACGCAATTTATATCATAATCTATGGGATGTGGGGAAGACAGGTTGCAATTATTTCGCGAGCAAAGTATACAATCAAATTATTTTACAGTATATTTGTGAAGCTCTTCGTGATGTTTAGAAGAAGTGATAAAGCGCTTTATCCAACGTAAGGAATATTATTTTTATTGGGTTATTATTCTCAAGCGTTGCCTCAAAGCTCGTTAATCTCCAACACATCCGTGCCCTCACCTGGGTTCCGAAGCCTTGTGACTTGCCCTCCTGTATCCAATACTGTCCAGAATTAGTTAAGGAGGTTGCCAGCCTCCAGAGATACTTCCTGCAATTTGAGAAACTGGGTGGTTTATATTTGTAAATGGCTACATATGTGGATGTCTGTTTCTGGTTTGGATATTGTAGAAGCAACAATCAGCATTTACATAATATCCTTCACGCAGGCTGGCTTCTCGATGTCGAAAGCATGAAAATATGTTTCCGCATGAATGCCATAACAAGCTGCTCACAATAAATAAATGATGTAAGTTGCACCGCTCAGGGAGATTACATGTTTTCCATATATCTGAAAATCATTCATGAGCATCTAAATACAGCATTTATATGGTATAAATCAGACTCTGTTTCTTGCTCTGAATATCATCTTGTTATTGTGAGCTCCAGCCTGTACCGAGAGGAGTTAACATCGCTTCTCTGCAAAGATGACAATTGCGCCAATACACAGGATACAAAATATTTACTACCCGATTCTTGCTGCTGTTGGTGTTCCTGGCAAGTTGTTTAATGAATTCATAAGTTAGATTTTTTTGCAATAAAGCAAATATTGCAGCATGTCTCAGCTTGTAACTCATTCTCCTCTGAATCAGAAGGATGTGATTTCATATCCATTGGCAGACTTGAATAAGAGCTTAATAAGTAAAGACCTGCTTTGCTATTTAGATATTAGAGATCTTGTATAAGAGTTGAAATATACAAGAGAATTTGTTGGAGTGTTGGGCAACAACATCTTGAAAAGTATTTCGAGATTTCATTGATAATTCTGGCTTTTATCTGCCGTTTGGCTGCCGCGTCTGCCAAGAAAAAAACCGTTCTGTAACCTCCAGTCAAATACATTGAGATGTTTGGACGCCGACAAGGTGGCGCTTCATCAAATGTTACACAGTCGGTACCGTGCTACTGATGTATATAATAATAATAATAATAGTAATAATAATCATTGCATTTGATATACGCTTTACACGTCGGGAGGACGTTCCAAAGCGCTTAACATAACACAATGTAAAGTGAATTGGCTGTATATTTGTGGGCGAACGCGGCAGCCAATTGCGAACAGCAATATCCCAGAAAGAGTCGTAGATTGAAAATGACCAATTTATTATTGTGTTTGATTTTTGGAGGGATTATTATTAGGCTCTGTGTGGAGTAAGGAAACTTGCACAAGGTTTCGCCCTCTGCCTGGAATTGAAGTCAGGTCTCTCGCAAGCAAAGCGAGTGCTCTAACCACTGATCTACAGGAATCCACTATTAAAGGATTCCTGTGGCTCAGTGGATAGAGCACGAACATCGCAATTGAGAGACTTGGGTTCTCTTCCGGGCACGACGAAACGTTGGGCAAGATTCCTCGCTGCACGTACTTCTGTTTACCGAGCAGAAAGTAGGAACCCGGTTGTGAGTGGATTGGTCGATCGCTTTTCTGAAGATAGTAATCCTTAAAAAAAAATGTCACTCAATACAAGAGCGTCTGATGAACATTGATGTATGCAATTGTCTGCCACGGTTCGCCACAAATATACCGTCAGTTCATTTAGCAATGATAAGAATAATACTTACGTTTGAAATAGTGCTTTGTGTGTATTCCACACGTCGGAAAGCACTTCAGATGATATACTGCAACGTGAATTGTCTGTTTTGCATAAACGAAACAAGACAGCGAATTGTACACATCTCTATCCGACAAACAGCCATGGACTGAGCTGCCAATTTATTTTTAGTGATAATTTTCCCCTAAAAAGTGATCTACCAATGGACTAAAAAAACGCTTTCTGCTTACTGCTTCGTATGTGGACATCTAGACGTCAAGAATTCGCGAAACGTACTCTATCAAGCGAAAGTAATATTATTATTATGTATTACATAGAGAGAGAAAGAGAGAAAATGATCGGAAAATCGTACCATTCTCATAATTTTTAACACTGGGATTAGCCAATGATTATCCATAGTGTTTACTCATTTGTTGGTGCTCCTCATTCTCAGTCAGAAATTTGCGATTTCTCGCCCAGAGCACATCATTGAGCTGCAGGTCCGAACCATGATAATCCAAGGTTTTGGCGACTCGCGTTCTTTGGCATATTATTAAGGAGGGCAGATACCAGCCACATAAGCAATAGTTTTATGGTTGTCTTTCGGGAACATAACATGTAAGAATTATATCGAAATCCGATGTCTAAAATGATATACTTTTGTTTGACTTGCAAATCAAACTTTAGAAAGGAAGTAAAAATTCATCAAAATTGTCAATCAATAATACTCACACCTATGAGAAATCTTTGTCTGGGTGTGTCTCTCTGTCTGCGTGTGTTTCCGCATCTCTCTCTCTTTCTCTCTCTCTCCCTTTCTCTCTCTCACTCCCCCACCCCCACTCCCTCCCCGCACCCTCGCACCATCTCTCTCTCTCTCTCTCTCTCTCTCTCTCTCTCTCTCTCTCTCTCTCTCTATCTCCGTCTGTCCCTCTGTCACTCTCTCTCTCTCTCTCTCTCTCTCTCTCTCTCTCTCTCTCTCTCTCTCTCTCTATTGCACTCTGTCTTTCTCTGTCTGTATGTGTGTTCTTGTTTCCCACTGTATCTGTGCATGTCTCTGCTTATGAATGTCTCCTTCTCAAGATCTCTCCGTGTCTCATTCTTTATGAGTGCGTTTGTTCTTGTTTGCGAATGTATGTGTCGCTATGTCGCTGCCTGTTTCAGATAATCTCTCTTTTGTTGCCGTTTGAAATTGATTGTGAATTTCTGCTGCTAACTACGTGCTGTTTTTTTTTACCTCCGGGTCAGACCAGAACTGGACTGCACACAAACAGCGAAACTGTTTTCGAGGGCATAATCAATATTTCTGTGGTTGCATTCCCTAAGCGTAACCCGGAGGAATCATAGCAAAATCCTCTGTTGAAATTGTGTAACATAATTACAGTTTTACTCTATTTTAGTTACAATAAAAACTGTAAACAGGCAATGAAAATATCATCAAAATTTTTAAATAGTGTTACAGTTCCTGACGAGTTATCTGTTTTTGTGTGTCTTCTGTCTGCTTCTTTTATTGTATCTCTCTCACTAACAGGGTGTGTTTCTCTGTATAAGGCGCTCCAATTCGCTAATATGCGAAAAGGGCGCGATATAAATACAAGTTATCTTTGTTTTTGTTTCTGTCTCTCTCCGCCTTTCGCTCTGTATGTGTCTCAATGTCTGTTTGATTCTGTATCGATTTCTTGAAACTGTATGAACTATACCAACGTATTATGTAAATTCAATTCGTTGCATTACTGTGAAGTGCATTTCTCTTTCTTTCTGTAGCTAACCTAGTGTCGACAGTGATCCTGTCTCGAGGGCGGTGCGGTCTCTCCAAATCTGTCTCTCGCTATCTGTTGGCCATGTCAGCAGCAGATCTGATGGTGATTATCTTTTCAGTGATTTTCTATAAAGTTGTTCCTTCTTATTTCCCAAACACATTTGTGTCCGTCACACCGGTGTGCAGACTACTTATGGTCCTGTCTGGTTCAGCAACATCAATCTCTGTCTGGTTAACTGTGGCTTTCACCTTTGATCGATATGTGGCCATTTGTTGTCAAAATCAGAAAACAAAATATTATTCAGGTAAAGCTTCTTGTACATTGATTACAGTATTGAGTGTGCTTTGCGCTGTGATAAATATTCCCTGGGGTTTTATGGTTGAACCACAGTACATAATTAATAATATACCGAGGGGGTGCGAAGCTAAAGCAAACTATTTCACTTCTCTCACCTGGGCAGCGTTTGACACGCTTTATTATATTTTAACCCCAATTCTCCCATTCGTTTTGATTTTGCTTCTCAACGCCCTGACTGCCCGGCACATACTGGTGGCCAGTAGAGCCCGCAATACATTGCGGGGCCACAATAATAAGGACAAGAATAGAGGAGCGAGTGACATTGATCCAGAAATGAAGAACCGAAAAAAATCCATCGTTATACTCTTTGCTATTTCCACCAGTTTTATATTATTATGGATGACGTATGTTCTATATTTCTTATACAGGAAGATTACAAAAATATATTACAAATCAGTCCCTGGTGAACATCTGTATATTATCTTGCACACTGGTTATATGCTGCAGCTTTTGAGCTCCTGCACAAACACTTGTATTTATGCGGTTACCCAAACGAAATTCAGGGACGAGCTGAGCAAAGTGGTGACTTTTCCATTCTTTCTAATGGTTAGATTATTTCATTAGCCTAAGTTGTTTGCGACTCTGATAACCTGTTGGATGAACAGAAATATAGAAAGTCCTGTACTCTCTGTCTACAGCGCCAGGTTAGGGTCAGAGATAAAGGAATGCTCCCTACAAACTGTCCATCAAAACTCACAGGTCACGGATAGAGGTAAAGTAAATGTAACTCTTCACTGTCCGTCCACGTTCTGATGTAAGTGTGTTTTGCAGAGAAATTGTGAATCGGTTAACAGCATATGTTGGCGAGTGTCTGTCTCTCTCTTCATGTGTATTTTGTGATTGAGTACTGGTTCATATCTATATTTCTCTTTCACCGTGTGTGAGCGTCCGAGCGTATGTGTAATTGAGTTTTTGCGTGTTTCAGTATGTATGTGCCAATATATCTGTATCTGTGTCTCTGTGTCTGTGTGTGTGTGTGTGTAGGTCAGTGATGTGTGTTTTCTTCGTGTATGAATGTGTGTGTGTGTTGCGTCTGTGTTTTTATATGTGTGCATGACCGTACCTCGATCAATGTGTGAGAATATGGAGATCAGTTTGTGTAAGTCTTTATGTGCATGTGAAGGTATGTGTGTGTGTTTGTGGTTCACTGTCTGTGTGAATTTTTCAATCTGCGTTTTTCTTTGTTTAAGTATGTATATGCCCGAGTTTGCGGCTGCGAGTGCCGGTCAGTGTATATCTGTAGGTCATTCTGTGATTGTGCGTGAGGAATACAGTGTGTGTGAGTGTGTCAGTGTTTGTTTGTGTTTGTGTGTGTTTGTGTGTGTGTTGTGTGTGTGTGTGTGCGATGCCTGTGTTTTAGTGTGTTTCAGTATGTAAGCGTCAATGTTAGCGTGTGGAGTTCAGTGTGTGTGTGCGCGTATATGTTTGGTGTTTTGGATCCGGGAGCAGTCGCCATTCCCTCTCACTTACAACTCCTGTTTCCATACAAGCAGAGGTGATACAAGCCGCATCTGCTTCTGTTCTTCCCCATTTCCCTCACACTCTACTTCAAACACCCCATAAGTTACTCTCACGCTCCCACTCCTGCACCCTACTCGCCAAACCCCCGCCCAAACCCTTCACGCCGGCCTACGCCAGGTCACTTATCTTATCAAATAATCTGTACAATTGAATGTTGAATAGAGAAAAGAAACAATAGTTTCATTCTCTACATCTAATCTGTAAGGAATTATTCCAAAAACGTAAGGGCATTACAGAATCAAATCAAATATGCTGATGGTGTTGCATTGTCGAAGACGCCGTCTTCCAGATGGGGTGTTAAACCCAGCTCCCGCCTTCCTGTTCAGGTGGAAGTTAAAGGGCCTCGGCGAGCTTGGAGAAGAAAAGGGAATTTCTTTCTCTGCAGATAATCCTGCAGTGCAGCAGGATTGTTAGATATCTGGCTGGTGCGTTAGTCAGCGGGTCACCTGCAAAGTGACTGCGTAAGTGAACAGGTCTCCTGCTTAACTACTGAATAGCTGAAAAGTTCTTCTGGTTTGTTACTGGATAAGTGACCTGGTCATCTGTTTCCCTACTGGGTAAATGGCTTGGTTGGCTGTTGACCGAGTTGGGGACCTGCTTTTCTCTCGGTCTCTGAGCTGGTATGCCACGAAGGCCGTCTTCGTCACGTGCCTCATTCCAGCTTCGTCACCCACACTTGTGTAGACCGCACAGACCCGTATCACTAACCCCACGGCCCTCCGGATTATTGTCATTTGGCGACTCTGAGTTTCTCAGTCACATTCCTTGACTCCCGTGACCCGCTTTGGTGTATCGCGACACCACTAATGTTCGGCGATCCGCCACACGGACACGGACACTATCTGAGACCACAGGGGTCAGATTTAGAATGCAGACGGTTAGTGTTAGCATTGTAAGTGAGGTTCGCCTGGACAGAGAAAGAGAATTTTCATCACAGATTAAAAAGAGAGAATATTATGTTCAGACAGGAGAGTGTGTGAGGATTGGAGCGAGACAAATGCGGTTGTTAGGCTAGGCATAACAAATTGAGACCAGCACAACAGCCCTCGCACATAACAGGCGTCGCATAATTTTGCGCAATTTTTTTCTTTATATTGTCTAGTTAATCTATTTATATTGTCTACTATATCTCTAATGTAAGTTATTTCCAGCCATTCTTGGGTCTATCCATGTGTTCGACAAATTAAATGTTGTATAGATGCAAATAAATGAATGTTCCTCCAATAAAGAAATATTCCTAAACTCGGGCAAACCTATATATTTCTTGCTGTTTGCTTCACTGCTCTGTCACCTATTAAGAATGCTGTACAGTACAGATATGTGACAGTTCTTTACAATGAGGACAACCGACGTCACACATGTGAATGTCCGTTATTTCCTCTGCGCTGAACCGCAAGGTCCCGATAATCATGTCACCATTACAGTGCAGTCATGTCACCATTACAGTCCAGTCATGTCGCTATTGAAGCCCCGTCACGTCACCATTGCAGACCAGATATGTCGCCATTAAAGTCCAATAATCCAATAATATCTCTATTGCAATGATGTCTACATTGAAATCCAGTGGTGTCACCATCGCAATTCTGAAATATCTCCATTAGAGTCCATTGGTTTGAGCTTACAGACCGCTGATGTCACCATTACAGTCCATTAGTGTCACCGTTACAGTCCAGTGTGACAGGTTCTCCCACTCACTGAACAATTGGGGTCCCAGACACAGATCTGGCTCGTTAAGAGAGCGCCACCCGCAGGCTATGCCTAGCATTGTATTGTGTGGCTGACCATTTGTGTGTTTTTGTGTGTGTATGTGTGTTTGACATTGTGTGTGTGTACGGGTATGTCTGCATGTATCTGTGTCTCTCTGTCATTGTGCGTTGAAGTGACTGTATGTATGTCTGTGTGTGTGCGTGTGTTGGTATGTATCTGTGTGTGTGTTTCTCAGCGTGTGTGTGCATGTGTGTCAGTTTATGTTTATTATGCTTGTGACATGGAGCATATATGTGCAGAAATCCTGTTCGGATCAATCCACCAAAATAAATCAAGAACATCAAACAGGAGCTAAGCCATCGGCAGAATTAATAAAGCAAACACCAGCCTGCAGAGCTGTGCCATGAGATAAAAATGGCACAATTATAATAATAGGGAGCAATATTCGTCGTCAGCAGGATTCGAACATGCGCGGGAATTTTCCCAATGGATTTTATGTCCATCGCTTTTACCACTCGGCCACGACTGCTGACCAACTACCAAGGAAGTGATTTGGAGAAATCCTTGCTGACACTTCATTCCTCTATTATTGTTTTCCCTGATTAGAATGGTCATTTGATTTGATTCCTTGCATTTCATATTGTGGGATAATATGTTATCACATTGTCGAGACACATCCAAGTACTTCATAATGTTTTTATTAACTGACATGTGTTGTGACAATGTATTTTTATAGAACCTCTGTACCAATTGGACCGCAAAAATAGCCGTGATTTGAATGTCCAATTTTATCCTGTCATTTTTTGGCCACTACATAACAAGTAAATTGGTAAACTTAAACGCCAACTAAATGGTGCATTGATTTGTCAGGGTTGTGGTTTCAGCTGGTTTTCACCGAGCTGTTTCTTTTTCACACTCTGCAGTGCGAAAATCTTTCATTCTTGCCAACCTTCTCCAAGTACTCCCTGGAAATAGGTAAACAGTCTATGTTCCCTGGAAAACAACGCTCACTCCGTTCTAAACACAGATATTCCCATGTGTAGTCAGAATGCTTAGAAGGCTCCAACTTGCTGTAAGCATGATGAGGCGTTTCTGACACCAGGCTGATAACCAGAAAATTTCATGAGGGTCATCAGTCACAAAATTTATCCTTCAAAAATTTGATTCATAATCAATATATTCTACGGTTGAAGGGGGTAAGTGGAACATTATGTTGGCCGAATAGCTGAGATGTTGAACTCAAACCTCAATTGTTTTATCAGTGCAGGGGATTGTTATGATCGCAGTCGAAGTAATTTATTATTACTTCCGGCGAATAGAACTGACTATTTGGCTTTGACNTTTTTTTACAGGTAATGTACATTCTGTAAAACACTTAAAGATGTCTAGAAGAAAAGATAGAGCGCTCCATCAAATCATTATTATTATTAACTTTATTCTTGATTAAATGAAAACGGGGAAATTTAAATTTCAGCTTAATTGTGCACTCAGGTTACTTTAAAACATTTCAAAAATATTTTAAGAGAAAAATCGATGGGGATTGCCATGACTCGGATTCGAACCGAGGTTGCTGCGGCCACAACGCAGAGTACTGACCACTACACGATCACGGCTGTACACTTGCCTCCGAATGCAGTGCGGTTGCTCACAAGTGTAAGTAAAAGAAAGTATAAGAAACAATTTGCATTGATGTTTTTTTAGAATCAACGTGCTGCTGCTCCGGAAGTGTATTCACTCATTCCTGCAGCACAGAATGTTTTATATTTAAACGAGGTGCATAATGCAGACAATCAGAATATTATTGAGAAAATGTTCATCCGGCAAATAAGATCGATCATCATCTCATAGATAGTATGATCATCAATGACTGTGCACGCAATATGTGTACATCAATAAGAGTGGAATGGGTCTGTGATTTTTGCTTTGACTCAATTCTTAACTGAATTTGTAACCTAACTAGCTGGTGAGCTCCGGCCTCTCAGCGTATCGAAGAATATAATTGTGGAGTGTTTGAGTCTTGCAGGTCTCGAGTGTAACTGATGTTGTTCATGATATTATTTAAAGTGCGAAGGAAAATTTAAGATGATTATATTATTTCCCAGTGGAGGACCATCCCTGGGTGAGTTCGAACCACCAACCTTTCGGTTAACAGCGGAAAGCGCTCACCTTTCAGTCGACAGAGACTTCTATGCACCTTTTTTGCAAGAAAACTACAGCGTTGAATTGACATAATTGTTGTTACAGGCAAACTCTGGATTGACAGAAAATGACAACATATATAAGTTAGATATTCAAAAAGTGAAATCTGAATACAAATAGATGGAAACACTGACCACTGTGTGATGAGGGATAGTTTGCTCATCAGCTCCTTGTTCTCCCACAACAGACATCCAAATGAAACACAAATGTCTTAAAAACTTGATTTGGATTAACTCAGCGACTAATTTTGGAACAGCATTTTTTGGAGAATAGTTTGAAATGTAGTCAGTAATATAAGAGATGCCTGACAGTACATTATTTTGTTCACGCTCAGCTGGAATGATTTATAAACACATATAGCGAAATAGAATTTGTTGATCGGTTCTGTTTGTTTTGTTATGAAAATATTGCAAACCTTTCCTCATTTGGTTAAGTGTTCGGTGGGAACAGCTTTTACTATTTCTTACATGTCGTAATTTACCTCTTGTCATTGAAACGAATACCTGGAGAAGGAGAAGTGAAGGAAATTTATGTTGGAATCAAACTGATCGAACGGCCATTGGTACAACCAAAGTCTCAGGGTATTGCCTCTTGGACAGAAAACCTTTGCCGCTGGTTAATCATTGGAAGATGGAGTCATCTTGTTGCATTCTGCACACAGCAGATTCTGTTCAGAAAATACTTCCAACGCGGTCGGTGTAAAAGGTGAGCAAGATCATGAGCATTTGACAGCAGTGGCTTTCAAACCCACGTCCCTAAACAGACTGGAAATTAAATCCAGGGCCTTAGACCGCTCTGCAACTCTGTCCATTGTTTGCCCTTGTCTGCAAAACAGAAGGTCAGTGTTAGCTGAGGGCAGGAGGTGCACAGAGACACGCAAGGAAGGTCATCCTCACCTCAGTGCATGATGTCACCAGGCTCTCCTTTAACGTGGAAAGAAGCAACTGAGTTAGTCTTGTATAAGATACCCGATATTAGTCTCATATTTAACATACGACAAAAGCGAATTAACACGTGTACGTACTCATTTCCACCCCCACCAACCCACGCCCCCCACCCCACCCCAGACCCCTCCCCCACACCCCAAAAATTACTTAACGTGACGCCCAAAGAGGGACTTGATTGTGACAAGGACAGGAATTAAAACTGAAGGAATTTGTCTCCACGAATATCCACACTCTTCCAAAAACAAATGGCAAACTTCCTTTTTCCACCATGTCCTTCGAAACCCACCAACATTTTGTTTTAGTTTAAATTTCAGTGGATCCAGTTTGGTTAAAAAAAATCTCAAGGCTTAAAACAACATACCCTTCGGGGAATTGAACCCCGGTCTCCGCGTGACAGGCGGTGATACAAACGACTATACTAACGGGGATTCACACGGATTCAATTCGTACAAAGCACAAAGTGCAAAAAGTACTCTTGTGAGATTAACCCGATTGCTAATATCAAAGGCTGTAAATTTCAAAACAAGAAGTGCCTCAAGTGTACAGTCTGTGCTGAACTGAATAAGCCTAAATACGATTTTCCGCAGCCACATCACAGCGTAGTGATTCCATATTCACGTTTTCATAATTTAATGCTGATTCCGGTGATACTCTAAATCGGAAATGGAAAACCTAGATATTCCCCGAAAGGAAAGGCATGTTGCAAAGGAATCAATGAGCTGGAAACTGTAAGGGATATAGATCAGGTTCCCATTTTTAGTGGGACCTCATTAACTTTATCTCATGTCTTATCTCTGCAGGGCCCAATCTGCAGTATTGATTTTGTCGACGATTTAGCTCATGTTCGATGTTGTCCGTAATTTTTTTATGGATTTATCCAAACAGGAAATCCTGATATATGTTCCTTGACACAAGCACACACACACACACACACACAAGGCACACACCTTGACACACTGATAAACAAACAAGTTGAGACACACACACACACAAAACACACACACAAACAAACATAGACACAAACACACACAAGCACATACACACACACTGAAACTTACGAACCTGCATACACACATAAACACACAGACGCACACAGAGCCAAGCACACCTAGAGATATCGACGGTCAGCATCACAAAATCATACCAGGAATAGGCAGCATATGGCGCTAACTTATGCAGAGCAGATCTATGTCCGTGACCGCAGAGGCTCATTGACGGGACAAGCTGACACAATGGAGTGTAATGGTTACATGAATGGGCTGTAATGGTGACATTATTGGACTCTAACTGTGACAGCAATGGATTGCAACGATGACATGACTCGACTGGAATTGTGACATGACTGAACTGTAATGGTGACATGACTGAACTGTAATGCTGATATGACTGGACTTCAATTGTAACATAACTGACTTGTAATGGTGACATGAATGGACTGCAATGGAGAAATGACTGGACGGTAATGCTGACATGACTGGACGGTAATGGTGACATCACTGGACTGTATTAGTGATGTACCGGACTGTAATGTTGATATGACTGTACTTTAATGGTGCAATGACTGGACTGTAATGGGGACATGACTGAACTGTAATGGTCACATAACGGGACTGTAAAAGTGACATGAATGGACTGTAATCGTGACATGACTGGAGTCCAATGGTGACATGACTGGACTGTAATTGTGAAACGACTGGACTGTAATAGTGACATGCCTGGATATTAATGGTGACATGTCTATACTCCCATGGTGACATGACTGTGCTGTAATGGTGACATAACTGGATTGTAATACTGACATGATTGGATTGCAATTGCAACATGACTGGACTCTAATTTTGACATACTGGACTTTAAATGTGAAATGAATGCACTTTAATGGTGACATGACTGGACTTTAACGGTGATATGACGGGACTGTAAAGATATCATCAATGGACTGTAATGGCGTCATGGCTGGACTCTAATGGTGACATGAATGGACTGTAATGGTGACATGACTGGAATGTAATGGTGACATGACTGGACTGTCATGGAGACATGACAGAACTGTAATAGTGACATGACTGGACTGTAATGGTGAGATGAATGGACTGTAATGGTGACATGACTGGACTGTAATGGAGACATGACAGGACTGTAATTGTGACATGAATGGACTGTAATATTGACATGACTGGACTGTAATGGTGACATGACTGGACTGTAGTGGAGACATGTCAGCACTGTAATAGTGACATTACCGGACTGTAATGGTGACATTAATGTACTCTGATGGTGAAACGACTGCACTGTAATGGTGACATGACTGGACAATAATGGTGACATGACTGGACCGCAATTGTGAGATAATTGACTTTAATATTGAGATGAATGGACTGTAATGGTGCCGTGACTGGACTTTAATGGTGACAAAAATGGACTGTAATGGTGACATGACTGGACTGTAATGGAGACATGACAGAACTGTAATAGTGACATGACTGGACTGTAATGTTGACATGACTGGACTGTAGTGGAGACATGACAGAACTGTAATAGTGACATGACTGGACTGTAATGGTGACATGCATGGACTGTGATGGTGACATGTCTGCACTGTAATGGTGACATGACTGGACAATAATGGTGACATGACTGGACCGCAATGGTGAGATGATTGACTTTAATGGTGAGATGACTGGACCGTAATGGTGACGTGACTGGACTTTCATGGCGACATGACGGCACTGTAATGTTGACATCACTGGAGTGTAATGTTGACATAACTGGACTGCAATAGTGACATGACTGGACTGTAATGTTGATATGACTGGACTTTAAAGGTGAAATGAATGCACTTTAATGGTGACATGACTGGACTGTAACAGTGACATTACTGACTGTAATTGTGACAGCAATGGATTGGAATGATGACATGACTGGACTGGAATTGTGACATGACTTGAGAATAATGGTGATATTACTGAACACTAATGGCGAGATGATTGCCTGTAATGGTGAGATGATTGGACTGTAATGGCGACATGACTGGACATACTTGTGACATGACTGGACTGTAATGGTGATATGACTGGATTGTAATGGGGACATGACTGGACTGTAAATGTGAAATGATTGCAGTTTAATGGTGATATGATTGGACTGTAACCGTTACATTACTGGACTGTATCTGTGACAGCAATGGATTGGAATTATGTCATGACTGGACAATAATGTTAACATGGGTTGCCTGTAATGGTGAGATCATTGACTGTAATGTTGAGATGACTGGACTGTAATGGTGACTTGACCGGACTGTAATGGTGACTAAACTGGACTGTAATGCTGACATGACTGGACTGTAATGTTGACATGACTGGACCGCAATGCTGCAATGACTGCACTCTAATGGTGACATGTCTATACTGTAAAGGTGACATGAATGGACTGTAACGCTGACATGACTGGAGTGTAATGTTGACATGATTGTACTCTAATGGTGACAGTACTGGACTGCAATGGTGACATGACTGGTCTGTATTGTTGACATGACTGAACTGTAGTGGAGACATGACAGAACTGTAATAGTGACACGACTGGACTGTAATAGTGACACGAATGGACTGTGATGGTGATATGACTGCACTGTAATGGTGAAATGACTGGACAATAATGGTGACATGACTGGACCGCAATGGTGGGAAGAGTGGACTGTAATGGTGACATAACTGTAATGGTTACAAAATTGGACTGTATTGGTTTCCTGACTGGACTGTAATTCTGACATGACTGGACTGTAATCGTAAAACGACTGGACTCTAATCGTGCAATAACTGGATTGTAATATTGACATGACTGGACTGCAATAGTGACATGACTGGACACTAATGATGTCATGTCAGGGCTCTCAATGTGTCATGAATTGACTCTAATTGTGACATGACTGGATTGTAATTGTAATACGACTGGACTCTAATGGTGACATGCCTGGACTATAATGGTGACATGACTGGACTGTAATGTTGACATGACTGGACTGTAATGTTGACATGACTGGACTGTAATGGTGACATGACTGGACTGTAATGGTGACATGACTGGATTGTAATGCTGACATGAGTGGACTCTAATTGTGAGATGACTCGACTCTAATGGTGACATGACTGGACTGTAATGGTAGCATGACTGGACTGTAATAGGAACATCACTGGAATGTAATGGTGCCATGACTGGAATAAGATGGAGAGTAAACGGCAGCGCTTTACATTGTCAGCTCCAGTCTGAAGTCAGTCACTGTGAGCAGCTTCATTCCCTATAAGTTCAAGGGAACTCGTGGCTGATAGTCAGGAACATGGGGTTCAGGGCAGAGGGAACAGAGTCCATTCTGCTCCTGTCTGGATATGAGTTGTCCTCAATGTAAATAAACGTCTTGTATCTGTAACGTCATGCATTTTTAATAGAGATTAGGGCAGAGATGCAAACACACTTTGACGCTGGTTTAGTAACGTTTCAAGCACTGAATATTCGAAACGCATTAATTAATTTATTTTTATCTATGAACCATGTCTTTTGTAGGCTGAAAACCCCAAACTAGTTTTAGAGTGTGGTCGAAGGCTCCATAGAAAAGGAAGCTTGTAAAGACGTAACTTGAAGGAGGATAAGGGTCGAGCGAGTCGAAGGAATTGTAGGATATGTTGGCGGGGACGGTGTAGAAAGGCTGGAGGTCCGGCCGTCGAAGGAGCAGAATAAGTGTGGACGTCAAGCAGGCCATATACTGCTGACCGTTGAATAGGACAGGTGGTGATGGGATCAGTCGGTTGCACTTCTAGGGAGGTTGTAAGCATATACAGTTTTTGTATACTCTCGAAACATAATAGATGTTGTGAATTGGTAAACTTTTAAGGTAACTGCGGGGGACAACTGGACTCACTGTCATGGGATAGGACACATCCGAATTTCTCTGTTTTTGAAAGAATAACGGACAGGGGCAGGGGGTCACATATTATCAGTAAATGACAACACGATCACGGAGATAACGGTCCAAGGTACCGGTCGACACAACATCTCGACTTAGCAAAAAGTCGCTAGATTCTGACAGGGCCGAGCGACAGAAGGCAACCCCCAAGAACAGCAACTAATTAGCAAGTTGCTTAGACTCGAGGACCTCAGTACCATACCGGGATACTGATAAGGAATAAGCAGCCACTTAAAAGGAATGTACTAATGATCCCACACCACAAAATAATGAGCACCAGATACAGCCCTAAACTGATCAATCCTTTATCTTAGACAATTAGATCAGATAACAGGGGTCTTAAGGACAATGTGTATGTGTGCGATGCACGTACACCCCATGAGGTATTCACGTGAACCCGGCATGTTTTCGACCATGTCCACACCATGATTGGACGAACATCGGAATAAGAGTTTCGATAACTTTGTGTTTAAGGCAGTCCCGTGTCGCGGAGATAAGGATACGGGAGATGGGGCTGTCCCGGGTCGCGGAGACAAGGATACGGGAGATGGGGCCATCTCAGGCTGCGGAGACAAGGGTACGGAGATGGAAGACTGAGAGCTGGAAACACTAAGACTGAGGATATCAGATGGAAGATTGAAAGCTGTAAGCAAGAAGACTGAAAGCATGAAGAATCAAGCTCGTGTGCTGGAAAGACAGTCTTGAACTCTTGAACTCGAAATATCTGTAGTGGTGTTATTCTGTTATAAGATCTGTTGATTGTATCGGCCTTTCGTCTGACCCATCGGAATATTGGGGAATAACGAACGAATAATCATAAAACAGTCTGATATCTGGTTAGAGGAATTAGCGTTATTTCCTTACAGATTTTGCTGGTTTTATTTTCTAACACCAGGTTCAATTGAAAGCTTTCTGCTCTCTTTGAAAGATTACATTGCGATCCAAAAAGTTGCAGATGGAAATTATTTAACGCATGTAATATTAAGTCGAATTGTGTTGAAACATCATATTGTTGACCTCCAAATTTCCCTTTTCCTAATTTCTCCTTGATATAACAGAAAACATAACAAGTAGCAATTACATAACGCCCTTCATGCTGGGTAGCGTCTCAGAGCGCTTAACAGTGGTGGAGCCTGACTACGAGCGGGATGAGGGGCTGTGGTTGACCATGAGGTGATCTGTGCAAACACTATTTCAATGAGCGAACAGTGAACCTGTGGAAACTGCTCCCTTGGGAAATCTTTGAAGCAGGAATTGTTCATTGTTTTTTAATTGTTTTCTAATCTAACATAGATTAGATGATTTCTTTCAGGAAGTAACATTATGGGATCAAGTACATCGTTTTTCAGGGACAGATGTGCATGCGACCGCCAGGAACGTGAAAGGACAACTCGATGGAGCTTGTCCTCTTTACTCGCATTTCTTGTGTTCTTACGCCCAACACAAATGCTTAGTCAAAGAGCGATTACCTCACAGCAAAACTACATTTCAAAGAGGACGAATAGCTGATGAAAATCCACCAGAACACTGACATTGGTGGCCAGAAGCTTTATGTAACAAATCTATAGATCACAGATGGTCAAATCATTGCTGACAAAGGCAATGGAAATATGTTTGAAATCGCACCGTTGAAGTGGAATCCTGTAGCTCAGTGGTTTAGAGAACTCGACCCGCAAGTGGGAGATCTGGGTTCAATTGCACAAATGACGAAACTTTGGGCAAGTTGCTTACTCCAGACGCCTAATGATAATCCCTCCAATAAAAATAATAAATCTTTCATTTCCAATCCACAACTGTTTCTGGGACACTGGTGTGCGAAATTGGCTGCGGCGTTTCGCCTACAAATACAAGGTCAGTTCACTTTACAGCATATTCTGTGCACCGCTTTCGGACGTTCAGAAGACGAGAATAATAATAATAATAATATCAAATTCAAGGATTATTATTATTATTATTCTTTCTCTACATACGTCAGATTATCAAGCTGTAAGTCGTAAACCGCTTGTTAGTTGATAGATGGATAGCTTTTCAGAGGTTAACTATTCTTTCAAAAATAATAATAAATTCGACACTGAAAGCACGACTGTTAGTTGGGCACACTTGCACGCAATTAGCTGCTGCTTTTCGCCAACACAGTATACAGTCATTTCATTTCACACTGTATTCTGTGAAGCGCATTGACACACCAAGAAGAGGTAAAAAGGCGTACATATGTATCATTACTATTATCAGATATGCAGGGTGAATCTCTATTTAGGCAGATATTGGCAAATATATATAAGTAATATGTTTATATCACTATATTTACGTACATTGGTTTGCAATATATATATACTAGCATTTGCAAAGTCGAAAATTAATAATAAGTAATCTTAAATGTCGGAAAGTATTGGGACACAAAAATAATGCCTTCATTTCATACGTGACCAAGAGATATTTGCTCTAAGTAAAAGAAGAATGATATGGGTTACTTGTGTGATTAAAACAATGAGAATCATACAGGTTGCTGCCAGAAACCGACAAACGCGACGAGAAACTGTTCTCTTAGTGCTGGACAACAGATTTCTGAGGCAAGTCCACCATCATTGTTCCAGAGATGAATTGTGGTCATTGTCCACAAGAAGGTTTACCCGAGAAAGAGATAGATATACAGAGGAACTTCACTGATTTCAGTGTTTCTTTGATGATCGCTTCACGTTATCACTGCACATATATCACATGGGTTGGAGGCAGGTTGTTTGACATTGAAGAACTATTCTGGCGTACAATGTCACATCTAATGTGTGCGACATTGGGTATGGCTTACGATATGACAGCAGAGATCGTCAAAGTCTGAGCGAAAAACCCAACACCGATGCTTTAGTTGATTTTCGCAAGATCGTCAAGCATTTTTTTGAGACTGGAATCCATGGGAGTATAAGGCCAAAAATTTGGATTTCATCCAGAATGTGTAGTCCATCTCTAGAATCCATGTTAGGATTGTCCCTGGTCTCTGAAAACATCCATGTTGAATTGGGGGTAAGACAAGACAAGGCCATGATCTCCCACCACTTTAGATGTGTTCATTAACTACGATGCCACCGAGGATCATTGACATGGAGTACGTGTTCCAGGCTTTCCTGATAATGATCCTGCTTCTGCACGATTCATCTGGAGACAGAGACATTTATTTACCCTGCGAGATTGTATCACCTGAAAGCCACTGCCTGAAAAGGAGATAAAAGCAGATGCAATAAAAACTTCTGATAAGAGAATTGTATATACACTTGCAAAAGAAATAAAAATTACGGCTGTGGGAAACGAATGTGGGAGTGGGAGTCATTCGGTAGCTTTGCATGCAGATGGCACAGGTACGATGGGACGATTGGCCTTTTTTTGTGCTGTAAAATTCGCTTATTCTATGCTTGGACACAGCCCTGCTCTTCTCTGACAAGACCTCTCCAGTCATGATCGCCTAAGTTAAAGGAAACCAATGTTCCAATGCAAGTTATCTTTTTGTATTGTAAAAGCTGAGTGAATCTTATAGGACATGCTTCTGCATTGTGACTTGGGAGCTCCTCAGTTGGCCACAGATAGATGTCCTCCAGATCAATTGCAGTGTCTACCACTTGCGTTGTGGAAGACTTGGGGTAAAAGGAAAATGGCTGCAATGCGGTAGAGCTGAAAACTACACTGCCGTTGCATTGAGCATCCTGGTGCTGGAGTCCGTTTCACAGTGGCGAAACCAACAAGGACATGGACTCCTGGTATGCGGCACTGAATGTGGACCTTGCAAATAACAAGATGGCTGGTAGACCGCAAGTTGACCTGTAAAGTTGCTCGTACGGCTCTGAAGAGCGATGTCATTCAGATATGTGCTGGGAATTATAAACGGGAATCGTGTTGCCATCGTATATGTGTGTACCAAGGCCTTGGAGTACACATTGATCGGTTTGCAGACATCGCAGCATTGACGCTCAATCACTGCACCTCCAACTGTTGCAATGATCGCTCAGTGGGAAGGGTTTTTTTTGCCGTTATGGGCAGGAAGATGTGGTAGTTGTGTTTTGGATTTCATGTCACACGTATGGCCCCCCAGGAGGCTTCATCCTCATCCTCCCTACAAGCCCATGCCTTGCTTCAGATCAGACCTGAACACTTTGCTTCCTTTCCTCCTTCAAGCCCAGAGTCACAACCGCTTTCTCTACAACTTGGCAATAATAAAATACCGAATTCCTTGGCAATAATACACAGTGTAAACAATAGTTGTGGCTGTTATTCTGTTGTTTCGCTTGAATGCACATGTCGATCTTCAGCCGACATAAACATTTAGTGCGGTGAATTTGAGCCTGGAAGCCGTTGGAATCGTTAGTAACTGTACAGATTAATTCCAGACACAAATATTTCAATTATAATAATAAATCATTAATAATAACCTTCTATTTAAATCATTACTCATCAGGTCTTGAATGTCACAAATGCTCAACGTATTAACTGTAAAGTGGAATTTATTATTATTGATGAGTCAATCATGAGAACATCAGAAACGCGAGATGTAAAAAAGAATAAGAGCCACTTGGTTCGCCTTTCGTCTCCCTGGCGGTCGCAAGCACATGTGCCCCGACCTACCTATGTATTATATTCCATAATATTGTTTCATAAAAGAAAACTGTCAAATATGTTTTTCAAGGAAGCAACACTGAGTGCTTGAACCGTCTCCTTAGGGAACCTGTTCCACTCTTTAACTCTTTCATCACTGAAACAGTGTTTCTGTGGTCGAAACACAGCCGCCAGTTTGCGCACAATAAACTCCGAGACACTTTCAAGAAGTGAGAAAATAATTGTATCTGCGGAATTGCTGCCCACGACACTGCGAGAAACTCCCTGGACTTTTGAAAAGTGCCATGGGATATTTTAACATCCAGCTGAACAGGCAGCCGGATCCTCAGCAAAACGTCTCATTCAAATGCCATCACCTCCGACAACGCGATGCATTGCCAACAATATATGGAAACCACAATTTCTGATTCAGATGTGAGAATATCACCACTGAGTGAGACTGATGACCTTTCAGGTGATGCAGCAATTGGCTGCTGGATGTAAGGAATGTAAGAAAGTCATATTGGCATTGTGTGGAGTATTATTCTCCGTGGCAAGTGTTTCAGCTTTAGCTAAACTACAGCAACATCCCCAGTGCCCACACTTCAGTCACACGGCCTTTGTTATTCCCTTCCTGTACCGAAAACTCTCTGCAGTTCTTTAAGCAGCTTGTGTGCTCCAATGGAAAGATTTTGCCCTCTATTCCAGGCTGGCGAATTCCACTTTAAAGTGGGGACACACGTGAATCTCTCAGGTGGTTTAGATACTTGAAGAATAATGTGTATTTACGCATGGTAGCGTCTGGGATATTGCAGGCAAAGGCTTTCTGCATGGATGGAAAACCACCTGCTGCTAAGTGAATCACTGAGTTGAATTGCATAACTCAGCGTGAGTGTGTTTTCCCCACGGCACAAACTCATCTGTGAACACGCGGTAAAATTGCTCATCAAAGCGTTCTCCGCTTTGGATAAAATACGGCTCTGATTTATGATTTTGAGCGTCACCCCATAGCGTGAGCTGCGTCCTGTACCAAGAGGAAGAATCGCTTTTGTTCTCTGTGAAGATGAGAATTCCGATCATTTTTAGGATAGAGCGGATTTACGACCCAATTCTCGCTGTTGTTGGAATTCCTGGCAAGTAGTTTAACCAGTTTATTATCCACAGAAATAAGGAGTACCGTTTTCAGACTGACTCAGTCGGTTGCATTCTCCCATGTGAATCAGAGCGTTGTGGGGTTTAGTCCCATGTCAAGACATTAACCTCACACTGAAGACTGACACTCGACATCAAAAACAAACTACTTTAGTGTCGCGCCTCTCACACAGGGCAGTGTCTCAGACGTTACACACAGTGGTGGAGGATAGCATCCTCACACATTAGGCCGTCCGCAAAGTGCTGGAGTCTAGCTCTACAGGGTATCATCTCAGACCTTACACCCAGGGCGGAGGGTGAGCTCCATGGTTACAGGTGCCTTCGTGAGAAAGGGAAGTGAATAAGCAAAACAGCTTTTCTGTTGGGATGTTTAAACTGTTACATTAACAATAATAATAATCTTTCCACTTGATGCAGCGCTTCATCAATTATTCGAGTCGGCTCGAAAAGAGAAGCAAATGTATCGTGGTGTCCTGGACAAAAATCCCCCAAATAAAATTGGTCACTCGCTTAATTGCTGTTTGTGCGCTGTTCAGCTGCCGCGTTTGAATTAAATTCGCTCTGTTTGTTCTTATTGCCCTTTCTCGCTATCTTTTATTTCTCTCTCTCTCTGCCAGTGTGTCTCTCCACCCCGAACCTCTCTCTATCTGTATTTCTCTCTCTCTTTCTGTATCCCTGGACCGGAAGGTGATGCACAGCGGATCACGTTTGGCTCCATCTGCCTTCAAATCTCAAAAATTGGGGTTTGAATTTTGAAGGCGACTGTTGCCTCAGTCCACAGCGTTCAGTTCATCAACACTCTGTGATCTCTTCCAATGTTCATTATGACTGATCGTCTCTTTCTCACTCTCTGTAGCGAACATATTGGCGATTGTGATCCTGTGTCGAGGGCGGTGCGGTCTCTCCAAATGCATCTCTCGCTATCTGGTGGCCATGACAGTGGCCGATCTGATGGCGGTTATCATAGCAGTGATTTTGGAACGCATTGTTTACCGTAACTTCCCAAATTCATTCGTCACCATCACTCATATTTGTCGGCTGATTGGTTTCCTGGATTCTACAACAAGGGACCTGTCTGTGTGGTTAACAGTAGCTTTCACCTTTGATCGATATGTCGCCATCTGTTGCCCAAAACTTAAAACAAAATATTGCACCGAAAAAACAGCTCTGAGAGTGATAGCGGTATTGGCTCTGATCTTCTTTGTGGAAAACATTCCCTGGTATTTTGTATATGTACCACAGTATATATTTAACGACACACCAAGGGATTGCCAATATAAACCCAGCTATCACACTTCCCTCTCATGGATAGTGTTTGATTGGCTCCAAATTATTTTAACCCCGTTTCTCCCATTCGTTCTGATTTTGCTGCTCAACGCCCTGACTGTCAGCCACATACTGGAGTCCAGCCGAGCCCGCAGGAGATTGCGGGAACACAATGATGGGGACAGGAATAGAGGAGCGAGTGACAGTGATCCAGAGATGAGGAAGAGAAAGAAATCCATCATTTTACTCTTTGCTGTTTCTGCAAATTTTATATTATTATGGATGACATTTGTTTTATTTTTCTTATACTGGAGGTTTTCTGAAACATATTATTTCACAGGGTACAATGACCCTTTGTATATTATCTGTCGATCTGCCTTCATGCTGGTGTATTTGAGTTGCTGTACAAACACGTGTATTTACGCGGTTACTCAGACTAAATTCAGAGCGGAAATTAGGAAAGCGGTGACATTTCCTTTTATTCTAATTGTCAGATTATTCCATTGACAAACTTCGCCAGTGGTTTGTGTGTCTGTGTGACTGAACCGACACAGTGATAGGATTCGTAATGTATCTGTGTATCAGGTTCTCTGCTGCAGCGTCTCTGTTTGTGTGTCTGTATGTGTGAGGGTGTGTGTGCAGATGTGTGTTTCTGTCTGTGGATGGATGTGCGTTTGTGCGAGTGCGTATATTTTGGTTTCTTTCTGTGGGTCTGCCTGTGTGTTTGTGTATGTGTGTGTGTGGTGTCTGTATCTGTATGGGTGTGTTTGTGTGTGTGAATAAGTGTTGTAGGCTATCGCTTTAAGAAATCAAAGACAATTCAGTAAGAGCTAATGAGTCGAAGACAAAAAGTAGAAAAGAATACAAGGAATGGGATAAACTGATGAGTTTGCTCGTGGATTGAAGGCTTTGCGTTGACAATAAATAAAGGTATTAACAACACTCGCTTTGCATTGAGTGCGATTTACTTGGGGCAAAGCATGACCTGGTGATTGTTATTTGCACAGCATACTATCAGAGTATCGAAATGAAACAAGTCTTCAGACTTCCTTCCAAAGGCCGCATTTATTCTGTTTGATGTGACGACACTCCCGACACACACATTCCTTCTGATTTGCTGCTCAAGTATCTGACTGTCACCCACATACCGACCATTCGAGTCCGCAGCCGTAGTGGCACTATATTGTGGTGTCGCTGCAATGTGGATACGAATTGATCTGCATTGACGGTGTGTGCAAATGTCTGAGGTATTTCATTCACAAAGTAGATTCAAATCGCTCTACAAGATATTATTTTAAGCGTTTTGAGACGTATTGAAAACGTAATATGGCGATATCAGACGCAATATTTGTTACTTTTAAAATTACTACCGCTTTCCGCTTTTGAACACAGAGACATGGGGCCTTTCCGCACACAGTTCTTCACACTTTCCGCCCCAAATTTAAACAATGGTTTGGACGCTTTCCTGATAGTGTATCCAATGATTCTCCATCAACACCACTGGTGAATTAACTAATTCCTTCATTCTTTGTTTTATTTACTTGGTAAAGTACAAACACATAAAACGAATGAAACGATCGCTTCTTCTATTTGTGGAATAATGACTATCCAATGAATAATTATGACAACGCCCATCTAACTGCGATTCGCTAACGTGATATACAGACATTTTAATTCACAGTGTATCATAGAAAGCGCCTTCATTCGCCTCGAAAACTTGAAAAAGAAGTTATAGCAACTAGTACACAACGAGTGTGTCAATATAAAACAAGCCATCACAGCTCTCTTACATCGGCAGCATTTAAACTGTTCGGTCTGTAGGCACTCTCGAAACCATTATTCTTTCGGATTACACCAGGTGTCTCCGTACACAGAGACCAATCCTTTTGCACATCGACAAAGCATATTATCCTAAAACCAGACTCATATACATAGCCCAGCCAGTTATACATGGACCAAGACTTTTGTTAATAGACCAGGACTGTTATACACACAGCAAACTGCTGTACAGAGAATCATCTGTGATACAGACTCCAAGCTGTTATACAGAGACCTGCCCGTTATAACCTGCCCGTTATACAGAAATCAGTCAATTACATACAGACAATGCCAGTTATAGAGATCAGAGCTGTTGTGCGGAGACCAGAGCTGTTGGACAGATATCCGGCCAGTTGTACTGTGACCAGGCATTGTGTACAGTGACCAGACCTGTTGTACAGAGACCAGAGCTTTTGTGAACAGACCTTTTATAAAGAATCAATGCCAGTTACACAGAGATCAGACCTGTTTTAAGTGACAAGAGCTGTTGAATAGCGAACTGCGCTATTTTACGATAGCAGACCTGTTATGCAGAGACCAGGGATCTTGTGTTGATACCTAGTTTTTATCCAGATATCAGGCTAGTTATAACGTGACCAGGCCTCTTATACAAGACCAGGCTGGTATGTAGAGACCAAGCATGTTACACATATAGACCAGGCCTTTTAAACAGATACCAGTCCAATTATACAAGGACGAGGCCATCGATACAGAGACCTGTAGCTCAGTGGTTAGAGCAGTTCCATTCCAGGCAGAGGGCGAAACCTTAGGCAAGTTTCCTTACTCCACACAGAGCCTAATAATAAACCCTCCTCAATCAAAAACAATAATAAATTGATAATTTTCAACCTACGACTGTTTGTGGGACATTGCTGTGCGCAATTGGCTGACGCGCTCGCCCACAAATATATAGTCAATTTACTTTACATTGTGTTCTGTGAAGCGCTTTGAGACGTCCTCCCGACGCGAAAAGCGCTGTATCAAATGCAAGGAATATTATTATTATTATAGAGATCATGACATGCTGTAAAGAGACGAGGCAGACAAACTGAGATCGGGTCTGTTACACAAAGGCCAGTCGTGCTATGAGAGACCAGGCTTTAATACAGAGATCAGGCCCGCTATATGGAAACCACGAGAGCTACGCAGAGAATAGCTTTTTAATCCTTCACAACACCACTACAGTCTTGTTCCCCCAATGTTTCTGACTTCCTAACCGCAAAGAAGAATGTCTGCTGCCTCCGCTCAGCGGACACCAGTCCGCTTCAGGTCCCGCGTAATTCCCGCCCCACTGTGGGCGGTCGGCCATTCAGCATTCCTGCACCAGATCTGTGGAACTCTATCCCGCATGGCCTCTGCCTCATCTGCTTCAAGTCAGGTCTTAAGGCTATCGTTGTCGACCATGCCTTCAATTTCAAATGCCCTCATTCCCTCACACGGCCCTATCTCCGCCAACTCCTTCAAGCCAACTGACCCAACCATACCATTACTCAACAAACGCCGACAGCTTCATATCCCACCAGCCTCATCCGCCCCACCACCAAACCCCCACCCACCACCAATATACGCCTCTCTGGGCGAGATTTCAGTCGTTATACACCTCGTCTTCCGGAAAATCATTTCAGAGATCCTGTGTCTTTCAAAGAGCCTCATACTATTTGAGTCTTTTCTTTTAGTCATCCTCCCCTCCACCCAAACGCGCACATCAACCCTCCCAACTATCCGCCGCCGTCTTTGCTCGCGTGTCCACCCAGGAAACTTATTATGTGCTCACGAACCTTTAGAAAAACCGAATTGAATTTAATCACTACTGTGAACTGTGCTGGAATATCAATATAGCTTTCAAATAATCTGTGTGTCGAGAGCTGAATTAATTGTAAACATTGCAGACAGTGTCGGAGGAATTCCTTCTGTGTTACAATTGCAGTGAGTGTTGATTGGGCTGATAGTCACCAATGGATGTTGTCTTCCAGTTTGACTTAATGTTTTTTCTCTGAGGTTATTTTTTCCGGACGGCAATTGCTTATGTTGACCATTTATAATATTGTTGATATATGAACTTCTCAGCAAATGTCCACACACATATAAGTGTATCTCATTGGTAGCTCTTGAGGCTGCAGATCGAGAGATTCTGATTGAAATCCAGGAGTCACCTTATCTTCCAATAATGTCACTTTCTGTCACCCATTTCGCTGGTTTTAAACAATCCGTTGGTTTTTTTTAACGATTCAGCTGTTTGAAAACGATATTGATATGCACAAAATCATCTCACTTGATTGCTCAATCATTGCCAGGTCAGCGGCACCACATGCTTTCACACCCCAACACCTCGTTATTTCTCTGGTTTCCTCATACACACATCTCTGCCCAACTCCTGCCCTCAGCCAACACTTGGCTACCATCTATGTCTCTGCCCATCGGCTGCCCTCAACTGAAACTCTCCTTTCTTGTGTGTCTCTGCCCACCGCCTGCACTGAGCTCACACTGTACTTTCCTGTGTGTCTCTGCCCACCTCCTGCACTGAGCTCACACTGACCTTCACTGTATGTATCTGCCCATCTCCTGCTCTGAGCTAACACAGACCTTCCCTGTGTGTCTCTGCACACCTCCTGCTTGAGCTAATAATGTCCTTCCCTGTTTGTGTCTGCCCACCTCCTGACCTGAGTTAACACTGAACTTCCCTGTGTGTCTCTTCCCACCACCTGCACTGAGCTAACACTGACCTTCCCATTGTGTCTCTGCGCACCTCCAGCACTGAGCTAACACTGACCTATCTTGTGTGTCCATTCCCACCTCCTGCACTGAGCTACCACTGACCTTCCCTGTGTTTCTCTGCCGACAACCTGCACTGTGCTAACACTGATCTTCCCTGTGTGTCTATGCCCATTTCCTGCACTGAGCAAACACTGACTTTCACTATGCGTCTCTGCCCACCCCCTGCACTGAGCTAACACTCACCTTTCGTGTTTGTCTGTGCCCACCTCCTGCACTTAGCTGACCCTGATCTTCACTGTGTGTCTCTGCCCACCTGCTGCACTTAGCTGACCCTGATCTTCACTGTGTGTCTCTGCCCACCTCCTGCTCTGAGCTACCACTGACCTTCACTTTGTGTCTTTGTCCAGCTCCTGCACTGAGCTAATACTGACCTTGTGTCTCAGCGCAACTCCTGCACTGAGCTTACACTGCCCTTCACTGTGTGTCTCTACCCACCTCCTCCACTGTGCTGACACTGATCTTCTCTGTGTGTCTCTACCCACCTCCTGCACTGAGCTGACACTGAACTTCCTTGTTTGTCTCTGCGCACCTCCTGCACTGAGCTAACACTGACCATACCTGTGTGCTTCTGCCCACCTCCTGCACTGATCTAACACTGACCTTCCCTGTGCGTCTCTGCCAACCTCCTGCACTGAGCAAACACTAACCTTAACTGTGTGTCTCTGCCCAATTCTTGCACTGAGCCAACACTGAACTTCACTTTGTGTGTCTGCCCGACTCCTACACTGAGCTCACACAGACATTCAATGTGTGTCTCTGCCCACCTCCTGCACTGAGCTTACACTGACCTTCCATGTGCGTCTCTGCCCAACTCCTGCTCTGAGCTAATACTGACCATTCCTGTGCGTCTCTGCCCACTTCCTACACTGTGCTAACACTGACCTTCCCTATGTGTTTCTGCCTAACTCCTGCACTGAGCTAACTGTAACCTTCCCTGTGTGTCTCTGCCCACCTCCTGCACTGAGCAAACACTGGACTTCCCTTTGTGTCTCTGCCCACCTCCTGCACTGAGCTAACAATGAACTTCACTATGTGTCTCTGCCCGCTTCTTGCACTGAGCAAACACTGAACTTCACATTGTGTCTCTGCCCGTCTCCTGCACTGAGCTCACACAGACATTCACTGTGTGTCTCTGGCCACCTCCTGCACTGAGATATCACTGACCGTCACTGTGTGTCTCTGCCCACACCCTGTACTGAGCTAAGACTGAACTTCCTTGTGTGTCTCTGAGCACCTCATGCACTGAGTTAACATTGACCATCCCTGTGTGTCTCTACCCACCTCCTGCACTGCGCTAACACAGACCTTCACTTTGTGTCTCTGCCCACCTCCTGCACTGAGCAAACACTGACCTTCACTTTGTGTCACTGCCCACCTCCTGCACTGAGCTAACATTGACCTTCACTGTGTGTTTCTGCCCACCTCCTGCACTTAGCTGACCCTGATCGTCACTGTGTGTCTCTGCCCAACTCCTGCTCTGAGCTACCACTGAGCTTCACTCTGTGTCTATGTCCACCTCCTGCACTGAGCTAATACTGACCTTCCCTCTCTGCCCACCTCCTGCCCTGAGCTAACACTGAACTTCTCAGTGTGTCTCTACCCACCTCCTGCACTGAGCTAACACTGACCATCACTGTGTGTCTCTGCCCACCTCCTGTACTGAGCTAACACTGAACTTCCTTGGGTGTTTCTGCGCACCTCCTGCACTGAGCTAACATTGACCATCCCTGTGTGTCTCTGCCCACCTCCTGCACTGAGCAAACACTGAACTTCACTTCGTGTCTCTGCCCGACTCCTGCACTGAGCTCACACAGACATTCAATGTGTGTCTCTGCCCACCTCCTGCACTGAGCTAACACTGACCTTCCCTGCGTGTCTCTGCCCACCTCCTGCACTGAGCTAACACTGACCTTCACTGTGTGTCTCTGCCCACCTCCTGCACTGAGCTAACACTGACCTTCCCTGTGTGTCTCTGCCCACCTCGTGCACTGAGCTAACACTCAACTTCCCTGTGTGTCTCTGCCCACCTCCTGCACTGAGCTAACAATGACCTTCACTGTATGCATCTGCCCACCTCATGCACTTAGCTGACACTGATCCTCACTGTGTGTCTCTGCCCACCTCCTGCTCTGAGCTACCACTGACCTTCACTTTGTGTCTCTGCCCACCTCCTGCAATGAGCTAACACTGTCCTTCTCTGTGTGTCTCTACCCACCTTCTACACTGAGCTAACACTGACGTTCCCTGTGTGTCTTTGCGCACTTCCTACACTGTGCTAACACTGACCTTCCCTGTGTGTTTCTGCCCAACTCCTGCACTGAGCTAACTCTAACCTTCCCTGTGTGTCTCTGCCCACTTCCTGCACTGAGCTACCACTGACCTTCACTTTGTGTCTCTGCCCAACTCCTGCAATGAGCTAACACTGTCCTTCTCTGTGTGTCTCTACCCACCTTCTACACTGAGCTAACACTGACCTTCCCTGTGTGTCTTTGCCCACTTCCTACACTGTGCTAACACTGACCTTCCCTGTGTGTTTCTGCCCAACTCCTGCACTGAGCTAACTCTAACCTTCCCTGTGTGTCTCTGCGCACATCCTGCACTGAGCTAACACTGACCTTCTCTGTGTGTCTCTACCCACCTACTGTACTGAGCTAACACTTAACTTCCTTGTGTGTCTCTGCTCACCTCCTGCACTGAGCTAACATTGACCATCCCTGTGTGTCTCTGCCTACCTCCTGCACTGAGCTATCACTGACCTTCCCTTTGTGTCTCTGCCAACCTCCTGCACTGAGCTAACACTGACCTTCACTATGTGTCTCTGCCCACCTCCTGCAGTGAGCTAACACTGACCTTCACTGTGTGTTTCTGCCCACCTACTGCACTGAGCTAACATTGAACATTCCTGTGCGTCTCTGCCCACCTACTGCACTGAGCTAACATTAAACATAACTGTGTGTCTCTGCCCACTTCTTGCACTGAGCAAACACTGAACTTCACTTTGTGTCTCTACCCGACTCCTGCACTGAGCTCACACAGACATTCACTGTTTGTCTCTGCCCACCTCCTGCACTGAGCTAACACTGATCTTCCCTGTTTGTTTCTGCCCACCTCCTGGACTGAGCTAACACTGACCTTCCCTGTTTGTCTCTGGCCACCTCCTGCACTGAGCAAACACTCACCTTCACTGTGCCTCTGCCCAACTCCAGCACTGAGCAAACACTCACCTTCACTGTGTCTCTGCCCACCTCCAGCACTGAGCTAACACTAATCTTCCTTGTGTGTATCTGCCCACCTCTTGCACTGAGCTAACACTGATCTTCACTCTGTGTCTCTGCCCACCATCTGCACTGAGCTAACACTGACCGTCCCTGTGTGTCTCTGCCCACTTCCTGTACTGAGCTAACACTGATCTTCACTCTGTGTCTCTGCCCACCATCTGCACTGAGCTAATACTGACCTTCATTGTTTGTTTCTGCCCACTATGCTAACACTGACTTTCTCTCTGTGTCTCTGCCCACCTCCCGAACTGAGCTAACACTGACCTTAGTCACTGTGTGTCTCTGCCCACCTCCAGCACTGAGCTAACACTGACCTTCGGTGTGTAACGCGCCCTTTCAGTGTCACTAACGCTGTTGACATTCGGTCACAAGGCACCAGTTTCTGGAAAGCTGCCTCTGTTACTGTACCTCAATCAATCTCCATCTCTCTCCTGTCTGCACTATGTTACCAAATCGCCCTCCTTTCCTAGCCTCATCTCCAATATACCTTTCTTTGGAGTTGCAGGTTAACCCTTTCCCTCTGTATTGTCTGGTGTGAAATGCAAGTTGTTGTTGATTCACAAAAAAACATTTCCCCACCGGACTTTGATTGGCAAACTCTGAAGTGATATTTTATGCTAACAGGAGAATATATTGAGCCCAATTGGTAGCTTTGTCAGTTTATTCCTTCACTTTAATGGAACAGATTCTGCAATGATTCGAGAAGTTGAGGTCAACGGGAACGAAATCTTCACATGTTTTCATCACATCTACAACGGAGTTCAGTTCATCAGTTGAAATAACGTTTTATGTTTTTTTGGTGCATGACATCTTTGTATTTTTCCAGCTTTACAAAACGGTAATTATTTTCATAGTGTCTGTATATTATGCGGCTCCAAAGAAATCAATTGAATGATTGCTTGTTCGTCAATACTAAAGAATGATATTTTATAATAAAATATAAATAAATGTTCCCGCCAGGTTTCGAACCTGGGAACTTTCGCGTGTGAGGCGAACGTGATAACCGCTACACTGCGGAAACTCCTGTGAATTCATTAATGTTGAGACACGAAAAAAACTTAAATACATTTACACCGAACTCTTGGATCATTCACAAAACTCCTGCAATTCGGTGATGAGATGCAACAGCTGAAAGAAAATTGGATCTTCCGAATGCGCGTTGGAAAAGTGGTGTATAAACTCGGAAACAGGAGGTGAGAAGAGCTCAAGTTCTTGCAGCCGTGAAGCGAGTGACATCGTGTTTAAATTTTTCAAATCAATGGCACCTGATCCAACAAACAAGTTTAATTTCTGAAAAGTTCTTTCAAAGGCGTTGCAATGGGTCAAACAGTCCATGAAATCCCCAAAGAGCTTTGACTGAACATCAGTTCAGCGAGACTTGTATCTATTGATTGGCTTATAAAGGTTGTGCTGTTTTACTCCACAAAGTTCAACAGATTGTCTGATTTTGACCCCACTTCTCCATCACAGCAATAAACAAACTATTAACATAAGTAGTGAGCTCGACATTAGTTGGTGAGTTTTGCGGACAAGGGCCAACCCGGGATAGCGCGACCGAGCGCTCTCAGGCGCTGAATTTAAGTTCCAGTCTCTTTGGGGCCGTGGATTCCAATCCCTCCGCTGTCAAAGGCTCACGATCGTGTCCGTCTTTTACATCGACCGCGTCGGATGTGTTTTCTGAGCAGAAAGAGCTGTGTGTAGAAGGCAGCTCACGTGAATAAAATAGCGGATGGTTACCTCCCATCACGTAACTCCTGTTTCGAACTGAATTTGAAACTATTCTCCGAAAAATATTGTAACTAAATTAGTCGCTGATTTGATCCAAATCAAGTTTTCAAGGCATGTGCACATCATTTAAATGTGGTTTGTGGCCGAACAAGGAGCTGATGCGCAAACCATCCTTCAACATACAGTGGTCAGTGTTTCCATCTATTTGCATTCAGATTTAACCTTTGCATAACTAATTTACAGGTGTTGTCATGACTTACCGGCGCAGGGTTTACCTGTGACAGCAACTGTGTCAATCAAAACCTCCACTTTTCTTCCAAAAATGTGCACAGAAGTCTCTGTGGCGCAATGGGTTAGCGCGTTCGGCTGTTAACCGATCGATTGGTTGTCCAAACCCACCCCGGGTCGGTCCTCTTCTGGAAGGAACATATTCTGCTTCAATTTTTATTCGCATTTTTGAATAATATCATGAACAACTTCGTAATCGTTTGTAGTTTTGTTTTGCTTTAGTGACAACACCAGTTACGCTCGGGACCTACTCTCCTCAAACAATCCACAACCTCAGCCATCGAGGCGCTGAGAGGTCGGAGATCAGCAACGAGTTCGGTTAGAAATTCAGGTTACAATCCGTTCAGGACAAAAATCAGAAACCCAATCCTCTCTCATTGATAAATTATGTACAAGTATTGTCTGCCCAGCTTTTGCTGCTCGTACTATCTATGAGATGATAATTGATCTTAAATGTTGGAACAATATTTTCTACAATAAAGTTCAGATTGTCTCAATTATTCACCTCTTTAATTTATATTAGACGTTCTGTTGTACAGGAATAAGAGAATGCACATCCAGAGCAGCAGCGAATAACATGTTAATTCTATAAACATCATTGCACATCGTTTCTTATACATGTACGTGGAGGCAGGTGTTCAGCTGTGATCCTATAGTGGTCAGTGCTCTGTGCTTTGGCCGCAGTAACCTCGGTCCGAATCCGAGTCACCGCAATCCCCATTGATTTTGCTTTTGACAATTTTAAAAACATGTTTTAACGTTATCTGAGTGCATAATGCATCTGTATTCGAAATTGTCTCTCTTTGCATTTAATCAACAATAATAGTATTGCTTTGATAAAGCGCCTTATCATGTCTCCTAGACGTCTCCACGCGTTTTACACAATATACTGAAACGTGAATTGAATGTATACATTTTCTCTAAAGAAAAGCTAGATTACTTCTACTAAGTTCTTCTGCGGTGATAAAACAATTGAGGTTACAGTTCAGCATTTCAGCAATTCGCCCATCATATTTCTTCACTCAACACTCCTTCAACCACATTAGAATTTATGGATCAAAATTTTGAAAGAAAAATATTGTAACAGATGACCTACAATGAAATGAGCCCGGAGTCAGAAACCCATCATCACGCTGATAGCAAGTTGGAGCCTTCCAATCATTGTACCTTCACATGGGAATTCCTGTGTTTGGAATGGTTTACCAAGGAACAGAACCTGTTTATTTAATTCCAGGGACTGTTTGGAGAGGTTTGGCTGGAAGAAAATGATTGAGGACTGCAGAGTGTGACGACGGCACTGCTGGATGATAACCAGCTAACATCACAACCCCGACAAATGAACACACCATATAGTGGGCGTTTAAGTGAATCAAGTCTATTTTTTATGTTGTTGCCAAAAATTCCTTGGAGAAAATTAGACATTCAAGGCACGGCTATTTGTTACGGGCAAATTGGTGCAGAAATTCCGCAGAAGTACACTGTATTTCTGTCACCTGTCAGTTCATAAAAAAATATTTTGAAGTTCTTGGAGTTGTCTCGACAATGTGATAACATACTGTCCCGCTGTATGAAATGCAAGAAATCAAATTAAATGACCATTATAATCAGGGAAATAACAACAAAGCAATGCGGTGCAGGCAAGGTTTTCTCCAAATCAGTTCCTTGCTAATTAGTCAGCCGTCGTGGCCGAGTGGTGAAGGCGATGGACTGGAAATCCATTGGGAAACAATCCATAATGCTCCCTGTTATTATAGTTGTGCCACTGTTTGTAGGAATGTTTCCACATTCATAATAACTGTGAATTGTGATAACCTGTGGAAGAGGCGAGGTGGAGACTCGACCAATGCAAAGTTGAACTCACTGAAAGTTTCCCTTCACATAATTATAAGTAAAAGTTATTTTGTCTCATTACATCAGATGGGACACATTGCGGGGAAATCTTCTGCACAAATTATTAACAATTCGTGCTCTGAATCATTTTTATTGTTTATTTCTGAAGTAACTCATCAGCATCTCAAAACATAACTAGGACACGATTCGGGAAGGTAAAGCTGGGGTTGAGTAGCGCTAAACTCTCTTTACTATTCAAAACATGAAAGAAATATAAAAGTGTAAATGTTTTCAAAATATTTTCACCTATTTTGTTTCACAGTGAGAAACACAGCTGCCGTATGGCGTTGCTTTTCTTTGGTAAAACCTTGAATAGAGTGGATGAGACAATCCACTCCGTTGGTTCCGTATTAACGTGAACCAAGACATTGACTTCGACTTGAATTTGAACACCAGCCTCTGATCTGGAGTCGGAC
Organism: Callorhinchus milii; assembly: GCF_018977255.1. Classification (NCBI taxonomy): domain Eukaryota; kingdom Metazoa; phylum Chordata; class Chondrichthyes; order Chimaeriformes; family Callorhinchidae; genus Callorhinchus; species Callorhinchus milii. Next base: position 86,632 of record NW_024704852.1, read on the forward strand.
GCGCTACAGTTACGCCACGACATCGCCAGATTATTTCACACAACACACTAGGTTGTGATGAAGAAAATATAAACGCAACACATGAGTGGTTAAAACATAAAGGGGAATCTTCCAATTGATAAAATGAAATGTTCACATTGGAGATGGAGTGCCTGTCCTCACATTTGCTGCTTACACCCACTTGAATTTATATTGCGAGCATCAATGGGTGAACACTGACTCCTAACAGCAATTTCTGTGAATATAGATTTTTACGCTTCCTTAATTTGGCAGAAATCTACGTGGCTGGAGGGATATAATTGCAAATTGTTGTATGTGATAGAGAAAAGTGTGCGAAGATGTTGCACTTGCAAATTGAAAACACTTTAGTTTCCTTGTGGATTTCCGTTTTTTTTGACAGTAGCAAAAAACCAGATGACCAAATAAAGTTAAACACAATGACTGGAAGTAGTACAACAGTTAGTACTAACGTTTGTGTGCAGAATGCAAACCACGACGCCTAATAGATAAGGCGTCTGACTTCGGTGAACGTGTGGGCAATCAGAAGATCGCAGGTTCGTGGTCTTTTGGCACAAATCCAGAGGGATGGTCATCTTATGATGGTTGTATATTGTAAAGTAATAATTCGTGTTCTCTTTAACATATGTGTTGCTGCCCGTACAATCAGCCACAACAGCCGTGTTGCTGTTCTGTGTTGCTAATAACGCCATTTTCTTGTTTAGCTGCCCATTATGCCCAAAAATTTCGTTTATTAAATGGAGTTTTTTTTTTCTCTTTTGCAGTATTTGAGGAAAATTTATTCTCGAGTCACATGGTTGTCAAGTGAAAGTATAACCGCTGTCGCAAAAAGGTTTATTTGCAAAATTGTCCCTCCCAACTGAATGGGATTCGTTGGATTTGGAACAGACACCTCTTGTTGAGCATTTAAAGCATCTGCCAATAGCTGCGTTTCCTCCACCACCTGAACACTGCTCAGTGGTAATATTGTAGGAGCATAACATTTCTATCAATAAATGTCACACACAATTTAAATCCTCTTGACCATTTTCTTCCTTCACCAGATGACATCCTCTCACAGATTGTTCCAATTCTTTACTCACCAGAAGCTCACTGCTGGTCGGTTGCTTCTTAGACATAAAACAGCCAAATGCCCTTGTGCATAAAACAATAGGAAACATCCGCTTAAAGGAGATAACAGCAACATTTTTACATTCTCACCTGAATGCGTCAAACGCGGTTCACAGAGCTAAAGAGGCTCTAAAACCCACAATAATCCAAACCGGAGTCTGAATAACAAATGGTAATTAAACTAACAACCGGTCAACTTTAGTACAGAGAATGATAGATTCATCGACAGGACACTAATGACAATTTTCTTGTCTCCGATATCAGTATAAATTTGTTCCAGGAACTAAAATATTAAACGAAAGATGTTTCATGAATTGACAGCAATGGGGTACATTATTTCCGAGATACACTAAATCTGTAGTTTTATTTGTAACGACTAGAACCGCAATGTACATCGCGCTGTGACAGTCATGGCAGCAATAACCAACATGTGTGATGTTCGGGAATTCAGGACGGCACCGCTGGGATTTGTACCCGGGATTTCCTGTTTACCAGACAGGCGCTTTTGCCCTAAAGCCACGGCGGCGCTGCCACATCGTTTCACATCATTCAACATCCAGATGACTGTCATCTCTGTCCAGCAGTTTGGCTTCTGCCGTCACCTCAATAAGAAGGAGTTGACCAATCGCCCCTCATCCTCCGATTCCCCCATTCCTCATCACGGCTGTGAGTTTTGGATGCAGACCTGATCCTCGCTGACACCCCATTGCCTCTCTCTCACACTTTCCCTTTCTCTCTCGCTCTCACAAACACACACACATACTCTCTCAAAATCACTGTCTCTCCTTCTCCTCTGATAGTTATATCATTCTCTCTTCCCTCTTACTGTGAAATTAATCTCTCTCTCTCACTCACACATCACTTACACTCTCCTCCATACGCTCTCTCTTTCTTTCTCTCGCTCTCTCTCTCTCTCTCTCTCTCTCTGTCTCTCTCTGTGTCTCTCTCTCCAGCTCATTCCCTATATCAATGGCTATCTCCCTCTTTCACTCCACCAGTCGCAGGTCACTGCTTGCAATGACAGGAGCCGGAGGTCACTATGTGGCCGGAGCCGGGGGTCACCATGTGACAGGAGCCGGGGTCATTATGTGGCAGGAGCCGAGGGGTGACTATCTGGGAGGAGCCGGGGATCACTATGTGACAGGAGCCGGGGGTCACTATGTGGGAGGAAACGGGTGTCACTATGTGACAGGAGCCGGGGGTCACTATGTGACAGGAGCCGGGGGTCACTATGTGACAGGAGCCGGGGGTCACTATGTGACAAGAGTCAGGGTCATTATGTGGCAGGAGCCGTGGTCACTATGTGACAGGAGCCGGGAGTCACTATGTGACAGGAGCCGGGGGTCACTATATGACAGGAGTCGGGGGTCACTATGTGACAGGAGCCGAGGGTCACTATATGACAGGAGCCGGGGATCACTATGTGACAGGAGCCGGGGATCTCTATGTGACAGGAGCCGGGGATCACTATGTGACAGGAGTCGGTGGTCACTATGTGACAGGAGCCGCGCGTCACTATATGACAGGAGCCGGGGGCTACTATGTGACAGGAGCCGGGGGTCACTATGTGCAGTGACAGGATATGTAAAGGCACATTACTTTTAATGGAAGGAGCGGTATAGAGGGATTGGAGGGATGGAGGGAGCAATGTAGGCAGAGAGGTGTGATAGAAGGAGGGAGATGGACACCTAGTAAGGGAACGAGCGAGAGAGAGGGTTATAGGAGTTGGGGACAACAACAACAGCAACTTAGATTTGTATATAGCCCTGCACGCTGGACAGGTGTCCCAGAGCGGTTTGCAGTTTTGTATCCCGGATACGGGCCAGTGCGGAGGGGGGAGAGGTGACCAGAGGCACGGACGAAAAGTGAGGTCTTCAGTAGAGACCTGAAAATGTGAGTGGAGGGGGCGAGACGAAGATCGTGCGGAAGGCAGTTGCAGAGCCTCGGGGCATAGTGTTGTTTAGATGGTGGAGCGGAAGACTCGGGGGACGAGGATGAGGCGAGACCAGTAGGTGCTGTTTTGAGGAGTGAGGAGGTCAGAGAGGTCGGAGGGTCCTGGGGAGTGCGGTGACTTGCAATCGAGGATGAGGTTCTTGGAGTGGATCGTCTCTGGAATAGGCAGCCAGTGCAGTCTGGCCAGGACTGGGGGGGTCGCGGAGCGGAGTTTGTGCGGGACATAGTGAGGGAGGCTGTGAGCGACTGGGAAGAAGTGCGTTAGGGGTGTTGGTGTGGGAGTGTCCGGCAAATGTTGTTTACTAATGATTAATAGCATAATAATATGCATTAATCGACAGTGTGTAGAACGCTCAGATCACAGTAGATCATCAGGTATGGGGCAGCGGCGGTGGGACGAACCATCCATGGCGGGGCGGGAGCAGCGATAATAATAATAATAATCCTTGCATTTGATATAGCGCTTTACACGTCGGGAGGACAACAAAAACAACAACAACAACAAGATTCCATTTATAAAGCGCCTTTCACGTCAGGAGGACGTCCCAAGGCGCTGCACAGTTTGGTCATGACCCGAGCAGGGGGGAAATGGTCAGGGTGAGGGGAGGGAAGAGGGAGCAAGGAGGGGGAAATGGTCAGGGTGAGGGAGGAAGGGAGGGAGCGAGGAGGGGGAAGAGAGTCGAGAGGGGAGCTGCAGGCACGGTCAAAGACAAAGGTTTTGAGACCGCCCTTGAAGGAGGAAAGGGAGGAAGCAAGGCGAAGGCACTGGGGGATGGAGTTCCAGAGCCTGGGGGCTGAGAGCCTGAATGCCCGACCACCGATGGTAGGGCGGTTGGGGCGGGGAACGTGGAGCAGACCGGAGCAAGAGGAACGGAGGGTACGGGCAGGTAGGTAGGCGCATAGTAGGTTGGAGAGGTAGGAGGGAGCAAGGCCGTGAATGGCCTTGTAGGTGAGGATCAGGATCTTGAAATCAATCCTCTGGGGGACGGGGAGCCAATGGAGGCGAGCGAGGATGCGAGTGATGTGGTCACGAAGCCTGGTGCGGGACAGTACACGAGCTGCAGAGTTCTGAATGACCTGCAGCTTGTGGAGGGAGATGGCGGGAAGGCCGCGAGGAGAGAGTTCCCATAGTCCAGCCTTGAGGTGACAAAGGCGTGGGCCAGGGTTTCAGCAGCGTGAGGGGTGAAGTAGTGCCGTAGTCTGGCGATGTTCCGGAGGTGATGGAAGGCGGTGCCAGTTGTGGTGCGGATGTGAGGGAGAAAGGACAGCTCAGGGTCGAACAAAACGCCGAGGTTCCTGATTGGCTTTGAGAGGTGGAGAGTGCAGCCTTGGATGCTGATGGTGTCAGCGCCTGAGGTGCGGAGGCGCTGACGTGAGCCATCAGGAGGGCCTCGGTTTTTCGCACGTTGAGCTGAAGAAAGTTGTCTCTCGTCCAGGACTCGATGTCGGACAGGCAGGCTGTCAGGACATCGGTGGTCGTGGAGTTGAGAGTAGAGAGGAAAGGTAGAGTTGGGTGTCATCCGCATACATGTGGAAGTTAACTCCATGTCTGCGGATGATGTCACCAAGGGGGAGCATATAGAGGGTGAAGAGGAGGGGACCGAGGACAGAGCCCTGAGGGACACCACATGAGAAAGTACGGGGGGTGGAGGAGAAGCCATTCGTCGAGACAAAAATGAAGACGGTGAGAAAGGTACGACCTAAACCATTCAAGGACAGTACCTTGAAGGTTGAGGTGGGAGGACAAGCGGTGGAGTAGGATAGCGTGGTCGACCGTATCGAATGCTGCCGATAGGTCGAGGAGGACGAGGAGACAGAGGGAGCCCTGGTCACAGATGGTCAGGATATCATTGGTGACCTTGACCAGGGCAGTTTCTGTGCTATGGGCAGTACGGAAACCTGACTGAAGGGGTTCGAAAAGAGAATGGGTCGAAAGGAAAGAGCGCAGTTGGGAGGCGACAACTCTTTCCAAGACCTTGGAGAGAAATGGGAGGTTGGAGATGGGCCGGCAGCTTGATAGCTGCGACGCATCAAGGGAGGGTTTTTTCAGGGTGGGCGTGATGATGGCAGTTTTTAATGGAATGGTGACAGAGCCAGAGGAGAGGGACAGGTTGATGATGTCAGTGATATGTGGTGCAAGAAAGTGGACCTGGGAGATAAGGAGTGGAGTGGGGATGGGGTCAAGTGAGCAGGTGGTTGGTTTTAGGGATAGGATGAGTTCAGTCACAGAGGGTGGGGAAACGGGTACGAAGGTGTGTAGGGGAGGATGGGTAGGAGTCGGAGTGTGGGAGGGAAGGGGTGGGGGTGGTGGAAGTTGGAGGGGAAGTGACCGCGGAGCGGATTCCCTTGATCTTGGATTCAAGGAAATCCAGCATCTCCTCGCAGTGAAGGTTGGAGGAGATGACCTGCGCGGGGTGGCGGGGGCGACGGATGAGTCGGGTTGTGGTGGAAAACAGTAGCCTGGGGTTGTTCTTCGCCTCCAGGATTATCCTGGAGAAGAAGGACGACTTGGCCCCGGCTAGAGTGGAGCGGTAAATTTTGAGGAGGTCCATCCAGATTTGTCGGTGGACCGTTAGGCCAGATTTGACACAGGTGCGTTCAGCAGCCCGCACCTGGCTTTTCAGTGAGCGGAGGTGGGTGGTGTACCAGGGGGAGGAGTTAGCTCAGTGCAGTAGGTGGGCAGAGCCAGAGTTGGACGGTCAGTGTTAGCTCAGTGCAGGATTCGGGCAGAGCCACAGAGGAAAGGTCGCTGTTAGCTCAGAGCAGGAGGTGGGCAGAGACGCACAGGAAAGGACAGTGTTAGCTCAGTGCAGGATGCGGGCAGAGACACAGGGAAGGTCAGTGTTAGCTCAGTGCAGGATACGGGCAGAGACACACAGGGAAGGTCAGTGTTAGCTCAGTGCAGGAGGTGGGCAGAGACACAGAGGGAAGTTCAGTTTTAGCTGAGGGCAGCAGATCGGCAGAGACATAGCTGGAAACAAAGTGTTGGCTGAGGGCAGGGGTTGGGCAGAGATGTGTATATGAGGAAACCAGAGAGATAACGAGGTGCTGGGGTGTGAAAGCATGTGATGCCGCTGACCTGGAAAGCAGAAGCAACAACAACAACAACTTGCATTATAAGGCCCTCCACACAGTGCTGAGTCTCAGGCTGTCAGGTGAAGCCGAGGTGTCATGTGGGGCAATGGGAGGGCACTGCTTGTGGTGGGTGAGGGTAATGGTGTGGAGTTTTGAGGAGTGGGACATTGTGGAAGATGGAAATGTTGAGACCAGCGAGAAGTGCGTTTGAGCAGTCGATTCACGACCAGATGTGGTAACATTTTAATGAATTGCATAAGCAATAGCTCTTTGTGAAAATCTTACCACATCCTGATCGACCACATTAACATCACTGATTAAACAGACGATTGAATTACAACCGCTGATCATTTATTCAACATAGTCCATGTGTGTGGCTCTGAGGATGAAAACAGACTGAGGTATGGAACCGCAATATCAGCCATTCCTCCTGCTCGCTTTCCTCACCCGAGAGTTTGGATTTCATTCCTGTGTCTCATGTGAATATTTAAAATATAATATACAATTGAAATTACAAATCAACTGAGACAACATTTTGTGCTCGTCCATTCAATGACACAATGCTTCACCGCCCGGGATTCTCAATGATTGAGCAATCAACTGAGATGATTTTGTGGATATCACTATCGTTTTCAAACAGCTGAATCATTAAAAAAAACCAACGGATTGTTTAAAGCCAGCAAAATGGGTGACAGAAAGTGACATTATTTGAACATACGCTGACGCCTGGATTTGAATCTGAATCTCTGGATCTGCAGCCTCATGAGCTAACAATGAGATACACTTGTATGTGTGTGGACATTTCCTGAGAAGTTCATATATCAACAAAATTATAAATGGACAACATAAGCAATTGCCGTCCGGAAAAAATAACCTCAGAGAAAAAACATTAAGTCAAACTGGAAGACAACATCCATTGGTGAGTTTCAGCCCAACGGACACTCACTGCAATGGTAACACAGAAGGAATTCCTCCGCCACTGTCTGCAATGTTTACAATTAATTCAGCTCTCGACACACAGATTATTTGAAAGCTATATTGATATTCCAGTATAGTTCACAGTAGTGATTAAATTCAATTCGGTTTTTCTAAAGGTTCGTGAGCACATAATTAGTTTCCTTGATGGACAATCGAGCAAAGACGGCGGTGGATAGTTGGGAGGGTTGATGTGCGCATTGGGTGGAGGTGAGGAAGACCAAAAGCGCCATCATATAGGTTAATTTGAGGCTCTTTGAAAGACGTAGTATCTCTGAGATGGTTTTCCGGAAGACGAGGTGTATAATGACTGAAATCTCGCACAGTGAGGCGTATATTGGTGGTGGGTGGGGGTTTGGGGGTGGGGAGGGGGAGGCGGGTGGGATATGAAGCTGCCGGCGTTTGTTGAGGAATGGTATGGTTGGGTCAGTTGGCTTGAAGGATGGGGCGGAGGAAGGGCCAGTGTGAGGCAATGAGGGCATTTGAAATTGAAGGCATGTTCGACGACGATGACCTTAAGACCTGACTTGAAGCAGGTGAGGCAGAAGCCATGCGGGATAGAATTGCACCGTCTGGGGCAGGAATGCGGAATGCCCGAACGCCCACAGTTGGGCGGGAATTGCGGGGGACCTAAATCGGACCGGTGTCCGCCGAGCGGAGGCAGCAGACATTCTTCTTTGCGGTTAGGAAGTCAGAAACATTGGGGGAACAAGACTGTAGTGGTGTCTTGAAGGATTAGAAAGCTTTTCTCTGCCTACCTCGGGTGGTTTCCATATAGCGGGCCTGATCTCTGTATTGAAGCCTAGTCTCTCTATAGCACGACTGGCCTTTGTATAACAGACCTGATCTCAGTTTGTCCGCCTCGTCTCTTCACAGCAGGTCATGGTCTCTATAATAATAATAATAATAATACTCCTTGCATTTGATATAGCGCTTTTCACGTCGGGAAGATGTGCCAAAGCGCTTCACAGAACAAACTTTAAAGTGAATTGACTGCATATTTGTGGGCGAACGCGGCAGCAAATTGCGCACAGCGATGTCCCACAAACAGTCGTAGATTGAAAATGAACAATTTATTATTGTTTTGGGTTTTGGAGGGATTATAATTCGGCTCTGTGTGGAGTAAGGAAACTTGCCTAAGGTTTCGCCCTGATCTGATCTAACCACTGAGCTACAGGTCTCTGTATCGATGGCTTCGTCCATTTATTATTGGTCTGGTATCTGTGTAACAGGCCTGGTCTATATGTATAACAGGCTTGGTCTCTACATACCAGCCTGGTCTTGTATAAGAGGCCTGGTCACGTTATAACTAGCCTGATATCTGGATAAAAACTAGGTATCAACACAAGATCCCTGGTCTCTGCATAACTGGTCTGCTTTCGAAAAATAGCGCGGTTCTCTATTCAACAGCTCTTGTCACTTAAAACAGGTCTGATCTCTGTGTATCTGGTATGGATTCTTTATAAAAGGTCTGTTCACAAAAGCTCTGGTACAACAGGTCTGGTCACTGTACACAATGCCTGGTCACAGTACAACTGGCCGGATATCTGTCCAACAGCTCTGGTCTCCGCACGACAGCTCTGATCTCTATAACTGGCATTGTCAGTATATAATGGCCTGATTTCTGTATAACGGGCAGGTTATAACGGGCAGGTCTCTGTATAACAGCTTGGAGTCTGTATCACAAATGATTCTCTGTACAGCAGTCTGCTGTGTGTATAACAGGCCTGGTCTATCAATAAAAGTCTTGGTCCATGTATAACTGGCTGGGCTATGTATATGAGTCTGGTTTTAGGATAATATGCTTTGTCGATGTACAAAATGATTGGTCTCTGTGTACGCAGACACCTGGTGAAATCCGAAAGAATGATGGTTTCGAGAGTGCCTTCAGACTGAAGAGTTTAAATGCTGTCGATGTAAGAGAACTGTGATGGCTTGTTTTATATTGACACTCGCGTTGTGTACTATTTTACATAACTTTTTTTTAAGTTTTCGAGGCTACTTAAGGCGCTTTCCATGACACACTGTGAAGCAAATTGTCTGTATATCACGTTAGCGAATCGCAGTTAGAAGGGCGTTGTCATAATTATTCATTGGATATTCATAATTCCACAAAAAGAAGAAGCGATCGTTTCATTCGTTTTATGTGTTTGTACTTTACCAAGTAAATAAAACAGAGAATGAAGGAATTAGTTAATTCAACAGTGGTGTTGATGGAGAATCATTGGATTATCTATCAGGAAAGCGTACAAACCATTGTTTAATGTGGGGCGGAAAGTGTGAAGAACTGTGTGCGGAAAGGCCCAATGTCTCTGTTTTTAAAAGGGGAAAGCGATAGTAATTTTAAAAGTAACAATCATTGCGTCTGATACCGCCATATTACGTTTTCAACACGTCTCAAAACGCTTAAGATAATATATTGTAGAGCGATTTGAATCTACTTTGTGAGTGAAACGCCGCAGCCATTTGCACACACCGTCAATGCAGATCAATTCGTATCCACATTGCAGCGGCCCCACAATATAGTGCTACTACGGCTGCGGCCTCGACTGGTCACAGGAATGTGGGTGAATATGAGTATCGGGAGTGTCGTAAGATCAAACAGATGAAATGCAGCCTTTGGAGGGAAGTCTGATGGCTTGGTTCATAACGATATTCTGATAGTATGCTGTGCAAATAACAAACACCAGGTCTTGCTTTGCCCCAAGTAAATCGCACTCAATGGAAAGCGACTTTTGTTAATACCTTTATTTATTGTCAACGCAAAGCATTGAATCCACGAGCAAACTCATCAGTTTATCCCATTCCTTGTATTCTTTTCTACTTTTTGTCTTCGACTCATGAGCTCTTACTGAATTGTCTTTGATTTCTTAAAGCGATAGCCTACAACACTTACTCACACACACAAACACACCCATACGGGTACAGACACCACACACACTCACACACACACACAGGCAGACCCACAGAAACAAACCAAAATATACGCACTCGCACAAACCCACATCCATACACAGACAGAAACACACATCTGCACACACACCCTCACACATACAGACACACAAACAGAGACACTGCAGCAGAGACACTAATACACAGATACATTACGAATCCCAGCACTGTGTCGGTTCAGTCACACAGACACACAAACCACTGGCGAAGTTTGTCAATGGAATAATCTGACAATTAGAATAAAAGGAAATGTCACCGCTTTCCGAATTTCCGCTCTGAATTTAGTCTGAGTAACCGCGTAAATACCAGTGTTTGTACAGCAACTCAAATACATCAGCATGAAGGCAATTCGCCAGATGATATATAAAGGGTCATTATACCCTGTGTAGTAATTTATTTTTGAAATCCTCCTGTATAAGAAAAATAAAACAAATGTTATCCATAATAATATAAAATTTGCAGAAACAGCGAAGAGTAAAATGATGGATTTCTTTCTCTTCCTCATCTCTGGATCACTGTCACTCGCTCCTCTATTCCTGTCCCCATCACTGTGTTCCCGAAATCTCCTGCGCACTCGGCTGGACTCCAGTATGTGGCTGACAGTCAGGGAGTTGAGCAGCAAAATCAGAACAAATGGGAGAAACGGGGTTAAAATAACTTGGAGCCAGACAAACACTATCCATGGGAGGGAAGTGTAAAAGTGTAGTTTATGTTCACACTCACTTGGTGTATCGTTAACTATGTACCGTGTTACATATATGCAATACAAGGCAATGTTTTCCAAAAAGCAGATCAGACCCAATTCCGTTATCACTGTGTCTCTAACCATGACTTTGCAGTGTGGACGGACAGAGCACAGGGAGATTTATTCTGTATTTAAATCTGACCTGGGTGGGTGGACAACTATTTTAACATTTGCACTTTGTTTATTCGATAACAGATTATCGACATCACTGGCCAAGTTTGTTAATGGAATAATCTAACAACTAAACTATATGGGAAAATTAACACTTTCTTCAGCTCACTTCTGAATTTAGTCATAGTTACTGCATAAAGGCATGTGTTTGTACAGGAACTCAATAGCTGCAGCATGTAGCCAGTTTCCTCGACAATATAGAAAAGATCATTGGGGTCAGTGGGGTAATATGTTTTGGAAATCCTCCAATAAAATACATATACAACAATTGTAAGCCACAACAATAAAAAATTGGCGGAAACAGCAAAGAGTAAAACAATGGATTTCCTTCTATTCTTCATCACTAGATAACCGTCAACCGCACATTTATTCCTATCCCCATTACTGTTTCCCCACAATCTCATGCGGGCTCGACTGGATACCAGGATATGCCTGACAGTGAGGGCGTTGAGCAGTAAAATCCGAATGAATGGCAGAATCGGCGTTAAAATAAGATCCAGCAGGTCAAACGCTATCCATGTGAGAGAAGTAGAAAAGTCTGTTTTAGATGCGCACCCCATTGGCATATTATTAACAACCTGCACTGATGTGCAAGCAAAATACCAGGGAAAGTTTTGCCCAATGAGAAACACACTGCATGCGGCCATCACAACACAAGCAGTTTTTTCAGTGCAATATTTTGTTTTCAGATGCTGGCAACAAATAGCCACATATCGATCAAAAGTGAAAGTCACAGTAAACCAGACTGAAGTTGCCGTTGTTGCTGTAAGCAGGAATAATATGAGTCGACATACGTGAGTGATGAACACAAACGAATTTGGGAAGTAATACGAAATAATGCGATTGAAAATCGCATCGATGAGGACCACCATCAGATCTGCAGCTGACATGGCCACCAGATAGCAAGTGATCCCTTTGGAAAGTCCGCACCTCCCTCGAGTCAGGATGACAATCGACACCAGGTTAGCTATAAAAACAGAAGCAAACAGAAATCATAATCGCTTTCTGCAGTTAAATAACGCGGCAAAGGATGGGCGAGGCGGAAATTCTGTGGCATGGAGATTTAGTCATTGTTGGCAAAGAGGCTGAAGACTTGCCAGCCAAAGATGGAAGGGGAAAGGCGTGGATGTGAAGCAGGCTGGAGCTTGCTGAGCGGAGGGAGCGAACAGGTTGATAGGGGGGTTGGAGCTCACAGTGGTAGATAGGAGCAATGCCATTGCGGGCTTTCAAGTTGAGAACCAGGATCTTGAGGTGTATCCACTGAGGATGTGCAGCCGGGAAATGATGGGGGAGAACGGGTTGTGGAGCCTGAATTTGAGAAGTCGTGTGCTGCTAAAGATGGGAGGGCAGATAACTAAAACTGGAGATAAAACCAAAGCAATCGTACCTATTATCAATAGATTTCTAGAATCTAATTTCAAAGAGTTAATGCTCGTCTCATACAAATCATCAGTTTATCCTGAAGTAAGAACATTGGTTCCAATTCTCCAAACGTTATGTTTGGATTGAATTCAAGGCGGTAATCAGATTGCAAAGGAGATTGCAGGATTGATCCCGGAGCATCACTTTGAGGTAGTTAGCAATCTAGTGAGGCTAAAAAAAAACGTATGTAAAAGCAAAGCGAAGTTATGGTATGGAAGGCTACGCTCTAATTGTTGGGACAGAATCCATATCAGGCTTAAGCAAGTAACAGATAAATCAACTTATGTAACAACAAAAACAATAATCATTTCGTTTGATATAGCACCTTACCATGTCTTCAATACATCCAGTAAGCGCTTCACTCTACATTTTTGACTCTATTTTTTGAGCGAAAGACGGCACGCATTTGCACATGTTAGTATCGCACAAACCATGGTGAATGAATTCATAAAATTACTATTATTATTATTATTTTGAAGTATTAAAGTGCTCCACCAATTGACTAGCAACCGGCTTCCTACGTACTGCTAGATAAACCGAGTAGTGTGAAGTGAACAAATTTGCCCAAAGTTCGCCCTGCCTTTAATCGTCCTATTTAATCGCGTAGACCGGGAGACGCTCCCTTTCCTGTCAGCCAAGTGTAAGGTTAACATCTGACTAAGACCATCAAACCTCATCCCTCAAGTAATTGACTTTGAAATGCAGCCACGCTGTGTGGTGGGCGAAAAAGGCACCACATTTGCACACAGCGATATCCCACAAAAAATCATGACATATAAAATAGGTGATTGGTGGCCGGACACACGGGGTGAGACATTCCCTTTATGATAAGCGCTACTGGGACATTAACCATCAACGTAACAGTTAACGATCATCCGCGTTTAGTCTAATCGAAAGGAGGGAATCTCCAGCAATTCAGTCCAAGCAGAGTTGAGTGCAAGTCTCAAGGTAGGGAAGGGATCTTCAACCCGCAAACTTGTGAATCAGAGGCGTTGCTACAAAAAGTGGCTGACGCAAGTTAACAAGGCAGATCGGCACTTTATCTTCCCAGTCTCATCATAGTAGCTCCATCAATGTGAAATTCCGGTGTGTTTGAGTCTCAGTCAAGAGTATGAGGTCAGTGTCCCAACATGAGGCTGGAAAAATATTCACATTAGAGACTTATTTAAATCAAAGCGAAATATTCCGCTGAGTAATTAAACTGTTTGATAATGCATGAAATTCAGCCATGTGAAAAAAACATTTTCTTTATCTCTATTGCGCAATTTGATTCAACAATGCATTTTTCATCAACCGCTTGTAACATCCATCCGAAAATCCATCGCCATACCTACAATATCAGAGATGCTCCCCCGTGAGAAGGGCACTATGTAAATTCAAACTGATAAATATATATCCAAACAAGATCCACCTATCCCCACCACTTACAAGTATAAATCTGCCTTATTTGTAATTGAAGTCTCACTCTCTCCCTGGAGCCACGCACCTTACTTAACTGATACAGCAGAGGAGGATTGCAAGAGACAATGCTTTTTGACCCCTTAATGGGGCTCAGGTATAACTCGGTTCTATTCCTTAAATATCCAAACCATTCTGAGCAATTTAAAAGTGAAAACCATCCTGTGCCTGGAACGCTCCCTGTTTTAACTTTGAAGAAAATCCACCACGTATTTAAACTGCATCACAGAAGGCAGTCTGGCCGCCAGCTTCACACTCCAAAGAGAACAGCTCCAACATTGGAGCGAAACCGCTATCTCTGTATTTGAGTGTCCGTTTACACTACGAGGCCAGTGACTGCCATAGAGCTAGAAAACACAGCTCTCTGCTTAATAGGGATGAGAGCGAGAGAGATAGAGATAGAGAGAGAGGGAGAGACAGAGATAGCGGGAAAGAGAGAGTGTGTGCGTGCGTTTGTATGTGTGTGGGTATGTGTGTGGGTGTGTGTGTGTGTGTGTGAGAGAGAGAGAGAGAGGGTGGGGGGGGAAGATAGAGAGACAGGGAAACAGAGAGTCTGTGCGTGCGTTTGCGCGTTTGTGTGTGTGTGTACGTGTGTGGGTGTGTGTGTGAGAGAGTGAGTGAGTGAATGAGAGAGAGAGGGAGAGAGGGAGCTACAAGCAGTGTCAGGCTAAACGCTTTATTACATATCGGTCTAAGAAGTGACATGTATAAATCACTTGCCAGGAACTCCAACAGCAGCGAGAATCGGGTAGTAAATGTATTGAATCTTGTAAATTAGCGGAACTGTCATCTTCACTGAGAAACGATGAAACCTCCTCTCCGTACAGGCAGTGCGTCACACTGACAAGATGCAGATCGAGATGATAAGACCGAGTTTTATTTCAATAAAAAAGGATCGCTTCATTTAGCAACCTAACCACGTGATCACGGAAACGTTGCATAAGTTTATATCTAAAATAACAAACTTACACGTATATCACTTACAAACGAAAATCAACATATCATTGTTGTTTGTTATTGTATCCTTACTCTCTCCCTGGAGCTTCGCTGATACCGCGGAGTACTGCGTGCATGTGGGCTAGAATCAGCTTTGGGACCCCAGATTGGGTGATCAGGTGTACTTCAGTTACAGTTGGAGTTGAAGTAGATAAAAGTGGAATGCTTACAACACAGAAATACACTCCACAGAATCACAAAATGGAGTGGAGTCCTGTAGCTCAGTGGTTAGAGCACTCGCTTTGCAAGTGAGAGACCTGAGTTCAATTCCAGGCAGGTCAGGGCGAAACCTTGGGCAAGTTTCCTTACTCCACACAGAGCCTAATAAAAATCCCCCGAAAAACCAAAAACAATAATAAATTGGTCATTTTCAATCTAAGACTGTTTGTTGGACATTGCTGTGCGCAATTGGCTGCCGCGTTCGCCCACAAATATGGAGTCAATTCACTTCACAGTGTGTTCTGTGAAGCGCTTTGGGACGCTCTCCCGACGTGAAAAGTGCTATATCAAATCCAAGGATTATTATTATTACAAAAATTACTTTTCTACAATATTTAGGCTGCTCTGGGACTTTGCTGAGCGCAGTTGTGCTATGTGAATATCCTGTCACATAATTTTACTGGAACTCCCGTGAAGCGCTTTGTTTCTGTCTTCTGACGTGGTACGATGTTATATCAACTGAAAGGATTAGTATTGTCACATTCCAAGCTACTTATTATGAACTGTGCTTTCAGTCGTGCCAGACATTAAACCACGGTCTCATTTAACTGGTCCCATATACCTGGTCAGGGGGTTCGTAAGGATCCCGTCACAATATTCAAAGGAGAAAGGTGTTTGTCCCAGTGCCCTGGTAACAATACCGCAAAAAAGTTGGTCTTTCGCTCCATTGTGGTTTGTGTCAATTGCTGTTGGCAAAATGGCTGCTGCATTTGGCCAACCAAATGCACAGTCCTCATTTGCAGTTGAAGAACACATGAGATAATGCAATAGAACGGCGGAACTGGCTCGAGGGGTTGAATGGCCAATTTATGTTCAGATGTTCCTATGTTTATTAGTCAGGGAGAAAAGGTGCAATAGGTGGCTCAGCTGAGAACTGGGCCAATCTGCCAGTCTGTAAACAAGTTTGGAAAATTTGTGGTTTCGACCGAGGTGAGGTAGGAGGCCAGAGCTGGAGACGAGGAAGATATTGGCAACGCTGAATAGCGTAGCGTCCGTCTTGTCAATTTTAAGATTCACATAATTGGTAGCCGTACAGGCCATGATGTCTGACAAGCAGGTGTCGAGACAAGCAAACTGACTTCAACTGGAAATATAAAAGTAGCTTTGGTTATCTTCTACATGCATACGAAATTTACTCCATGTCCGAAGATGACATTACCAAGATGAAGCGTTCAGCTGAGGGAAATAAGGAAAAGAATGACAATTTTCTCAAATACATAATAAGTGACTGTGCAAGAACACGAGAAGGAACTCCAGATACATTTAATGTCAACGGTGCAACAGAGTGTAAACTCGTGGAGGATGAACATGGAAGAGGCAAAGGAGGATTGAATCTTCCTGCTGTGGACAAGGACGGAGTGGGTTCTCTGTTTGTGGAGGTAATCTATGTAATTAATTTGTTGTACAATAACCGCAAACAATGAAAACACCTTCCCAACCAGGATAATATATTAGTAGGGCTTCAATCTAGTCAGCAACATCAAGCCTCACAATATCATTGTGCAAAACTGGAGAACACTTATATTGGATAATTATCATTCAATAATAAACCAAGTGAATATCATGAAAAACGTAACAGAGCTCTGTTGAGGTTCCCATTATTATGCTGCAGGAATTCTACGGTGAAATTACAAATATGCAATAAATATAGACACTTTAATCCTGAAATTACCCATGCTTTGAGCGCTACAACAGTATACATTACACAGAGGAAGAAGCAGAATGTTTGAACAACAACATAAACAAATTGTATTTACATATAACCTTTCATATTGGGAGAACTTATAAAGAGTATGGACATTTGAATATTTGCACACAAAACGAGGGGTGTATGCGGGAGGGTGAGGACAAAGCGAGCAAGTGTAGTGGTGAAGTTGTGAACACAAGAACATAGAGTCGTAGGAATATAGGAATAAGATTAGACCACTCAGCCCGTCGAGCCTGTTCCGCCGTTTAATTTGATCATGCCTAATCTATATCTTTACTGGAATTTCAAATTCAATTTCCCGCTTTCTTCTCGTATCCCTTAATGCCCCGACCTATCACAAAACTGTCAATCTCTTTCTTTAAGGTGTATGGATCCAGCATCCACGACTTTTTGGGGGAGAGTTCCAGATGTCTACCATCCTTTATTACCGAAGGCCTCATCACAGAGGAGAATCTTCAGATATACGTTGAAGGGAAGGGGCGAGGCAAAGGGAATCAGCAACCGAGGTCCAGAGAGTCGTGCGAGTTATATTTAAAGATTATGGGATAGGCAGTGCGGTGGCGGGAGCCAGGCCAGTGTCTGCGTTGTGTAAGTAGTGGGGAGGAAAATTCTTAAATTTCGACTTAAATCCTCATTCACGCATTCATCACATCTCGACTTGACCACACCAATTCCTGCCCCTTCGGTCTTCCCAAATATTCCCTCCACAAGCTGCAGATCATCCAGAACTCTGCAACTTGTGTACATTGCCGCACCAGGCTCCGTGACCCCATCAGGCGCATCCTCGTCCCGCTCCACTGGCGCCTCATTTCTCAGAGGATTGAGTTCAATATCCTCGTCATCGTTGTCAAGTAACTCCATGGCTTTGCCCCTTTCCAACTCAGTGACCTGTGAGCTCCTTACAAACCTGTACGCTTTCTTCACTCAGCAGGCCCTGCCCTACGCCATATAATCCGCATGGCCAGGTCCAGTATCAATGTAAGTTCTCATTATAATTCCTAGCACATAATAATACCATCTGTAACAGAGCTCAGTTACCTTTAGTTTGTCAGATTATTTTTGTTTAATGTGATATCCGTTTATTTTATTTAGGGGATTATTTCCCTGAGGGATTCACCAGTAACACGATAATGTTGCGAGATTTAAAATCAGTGAAGAAAAATTCTCTCCAGTTATAATGTAATATTGGGCGAGGCGTTCATAGAGATTGGAGAGGTCAAAACGTTCAAACACATTTTTTGTATTAGATAATCACAAGGCTGACGTCCCTACTGTAAATCAGTTTGCTGTCCATAAAGAGGGGATGTCAACAGTTGATTTCTAATGCAGAAATTCAAAGCGAGAGACAGTGGGAGGGAAGGGGAGAAAGAGGAGAGAGAGAGAAGGGGATAGAGAGAAACAGTGAGAAAGAGAGAGAGAGAGAAGAGAGGGAGGTAGAGAGAAAGTTGGTCGCTCGGTCCTCTTCCATCATCATTGGTGGTGCAGATACTTGTGAATGGATGTTGGAATTTACACTTTTTCTATAATGTTAGAATCATAATAGATGTTGCGAACGGGTTACCTTTTAAGTTAAGTTTGTTGTGGGCAGCTGGACTGAAACTCCCTGCACGTACACGAGATAAGGGACTGTCTCAAGGAGAGTGTGTTTGTGTGTGTGAGGCACGTACACCCCATGTGGTGTTCACGTGAACCCGGCATGAGATAGATATACAGAGGAACTTCACTGATTTCAGTGTTTCTTTGATGATCGCTTCACGTTATCACTGCACATATATCACATGGGTTGGAGGCAGGTTGTTTGACATTGAAGAACTATTCTGGCGTACAATGTCATATCTAATGTGTGCGACATTGGGTATGGCTTACGATATGACAGCAGAGATCGTCAAAGTCTGAGCGAAAAACCCAACTCCGATGCTTTAGTTGATTTTCGCAAGATCATCAAGCATTTCTTTGAGACTGGAATCCATGGGAGTACAAGGCCAAAAATTTGGATTTCATCCAGAATGTGTAGTCCATCTCTAGAATCCATGTGAGGGTTGTCCCTGGTCTCTGGAAACATTCATGTTGAATTGGGGGTAAGACAAGACAAGGCCATGATCTCCCACATCTTTAGATATGTTCATTAACTACGATGCCACCGAGGATCATTGACATGGAGTACATGTTCCAGGCTTTCTTGATAAGGATCCTGCTTCTGCACGATTCATCTGGAGACAGAGACATTTATTTGCCCTGCGAGCTTGTATCACCTGAAAGCCACTGCCTGAAAAGGAGATAAAAGCAGATGCAATAAAAACTTTCGATAAGTGATTTGGATATACATTTGCAAAAGTAAAAAAAATTCCTGCTGTGGGAAACGAATGTGGGAGTGCGAGTCATTCGGTAGCTTTGCATGCAGCTGGGACAGGTACGATGGGACGGTTGGCCTCTTTTTGTGCTGTTGAATTCGATTTTTCAATGCAAACTTTTGCTTGGACACAGTTCTGTTCTTCTCTGACAAGATCTCTCCAGTCATGCTCGCCTCAGTGAATGGAAAGCAATGTTCCAATGCAAGTTATCTTTCTGCCTTGTAAAATCTGAGTGAATCTTATAGGACATGTTTCTGCATTGTAACTTTGGAGCTCCTCAGTTTGCCACAGATAGATGTCCTCCAGATCAATTGCAGTGTCTACCACTTGATTGTGGAAGACTTGGGGGAAAAGGAAAATGGCTGCAAAGGGCTAGAGCTCAAAACTACACTGCCGTTTCTTTGAGCATCCTGGTGCTGGAGTCCGTTTCACAGTGGCGAGACAAACAAGGACATGGACTCCTGGTATGTGGGCACTGAATGTGGACCTTGAAATTACCAAGATGGCTAGTAGATCGCAGGTTGATCTGTAAAGGTGCTCGCACGGCTCTGAAGAGCGATGTCATTCAGATATGTGCTGGGAATTATAAACTGGAATCGTGTCACCAACACATATGTGTGTACACAGGCCTTGGAGTACACCTTGATCGGTTTGCAGACATCGCAGCATTGACGCTCAATCACTGCACCGACAACTGTTGCAACGATCGCACAGTGGGAAGGTTTTTTTTGCCGTTATGGGCAGGAAGATGTGGTAATTGTGTTTTGGATTTCAGGTCAAACGTATTGCCCTCGAGGAGGCTTCCTCCTTGCCCCTCCCTCCATGCCCTTCTTCAGATCAGACCTGAACTTACTTTGCCCTTTGCCCAGAGTCACCTCCGCTTTCTCTACAACTTGGCAATAATAAAATAATGAATTCCTTGTCAATAATACACTGTGTAAACAATAGTTGTGGCTGTTGTTGTTTTGTATCTCGGTTGAATGCACATGTACTGAATTTTCAGCCGGAGGATAAACATTTAGTGCGGAAAAAGTGGAGCCGAAAGCCGTTGGAATCGATAGTAGCTGTACAGATTAATTCCAGATATTTCAATAATAATAATAAATCATTAATAATAACCCTTCATATTTAAATCATTACTGATCAGGTCTGTAATGTCACAAATGCTCAACGTATAAACTTTAAAGGGTAGTTTATTATTATTACTGAGTGAAACATGAGAACATAAGAAACGCGAGATGTAAAAAAAGAATAAGGGCCACTTGGGTCGCCTCTCGTCTTCCTGGCGGTCGCAAGCACATGTGTCCCTACCTACCTATGTATTATATTCCATAATATTGTTTCATAAATAAAACTGTCTAATATGTTTTTCAAGGAAGCAACACTGAGTGCTTGAACCGTCTCCTTAGGGAACCTGTTCCTCACTTTAACTCTTTATCACTGAAACACTGTTTCTGCTGCTTCGAAATACAGTCGCCAGTTTGCGCACAGCAATGTCCGAGACACTTTCAAGAAGTGAGAAAATAATTGCGTCTGCGGAATTGCTGCCCAAGACACTGGGAGAAACTCCCTGGACTTTTTGAAAAGTGCCATGGGATATTTTAACATCCAGCTGAACAGGCAGCCGGATCCTCAGCAAAACGTCTCATTCAAATGCCATCACCTCCGACAATGCGATGCATCGCCAACAATATATGGAAACCACAATTTCTGATTCAGATGTGAGAATATCACCACTGAGTGAGGCTGATAACTTTTCAGGTGATGCAGCAATTGATTGCTGGTCGTAGGAATGTAAGAAAGTCTTATTGGCATTGTGTGGAATACTATTCTCCGTGACAAGTGTTTCAGCTTTAGTTAAACTCCAGCAACATTCCCAGTGCCCACACTTCAGTCACACGGCCTTTGTTATTCCCTTCCTGTACCGAAAACTCTCTGCAGTTCTTTAAGCAGCTTGTGTGCTCCAATGGAAAGATTTTGCCCTCTATTCCAGGCTGGCGAATTCCACTTTAAAGTGGGGACACATGTGAATCTCTCAGGTGATTTTGATACCTGAAAAACAATCTGTATTACGCATGGTAGCGTCTGGGATATTACAGGCAAAAGCTTTCTGCCTGGATGGAAAACCACCTGCTGCTACCAGAATAACTGAGTTGAATTGTATAACTCAGGGAGAGTGTGTTTTCCCCATGGCACAAACTCTTCTGTGAACACGCGGTAAAATTGCTCATCAAAGCGTTCTCCGCTTTGGATAAAATACGGCTCTGATTTATGCTATTGGGCGTCATCCCACAGCGTGAGCTGCGTCCTGTACCAAGAGGAAGAATCGCTTTTTTCTCTCTGAAGATGAGAATTCCGATAATGTTGAGGATAGAGCGGATATACGACCCAATTCTCGCTGCTGTTGGAGTTCCTGGCAAGTAGTTTAACCAGTTTATTTTCCACAGAAATAAGGAGTACCGTTTTCAGACTGACTCAGTCGGTAACATTCTCCCATGTGAATCAGAGCGTTGTGTGGTTTAGTCCCATGTCAAGACATTAACCTCACACTGAAGACTGACACTCGACATCAAAAGCAAACTACTTTAGTGTCGCGCCTCTCACACAGGGCAGTGTCTCAGACGTTACACACAGTGGTGGAGGATAGCAATCCTTACACAGGGCAGTATCTTAGGCCGTACGCAGAGTGTTGGAGGGTAACGCCTCTCACACAGGGTATCATCTCAGACCTTACACACAGGGCGGGAGGGTGAGCTCCATGGTTACAGGTGCCTTCGTGAGAAAGGGAAGTGAATAAGAAAAGACAAGCTTTTCTGTTGGTTTGTTGAAAACTATTACAGTAACAATAATAATAATCCTTCCGCTTGATGCAGCGCTTTATCAATTATTCGAGTCAGCTAGAAAAGAGAAGCAAATGTATCGTGGTGTCCTGGACAAAAATCTTCCTTATAAAATTGGTCACTCGCTTAATTGCTGTTTATGCGCTGTTCAGCTGCCGCGTTTGAGTTAAATTCGCTCTGTTTGTTCTTATTGCCCTTTTCTCTCTGTTTTCTTTATCTCTCTCTCTCTCTGCCCGTGTGTCTCACCACGCCGACCCTCTCTCTATCTATATTTCTCTCTCTCTTTCTGTAACCCTGGACCGGAAGGTGATGCACAGCGGATAACGTTTGGCTCCATCTGCCTTCCAATCTCAAAAATTGGGGTTTGAATTTTGAAGGCGACAGTTGCCTCAGTCCACAGCGTTCAGTTCATCAACACTCTGTGATCTCTTCCAATGTTCATTATGACTGATCGTCTCTTTCTCACTCTCTGTAGCGAACATATTGGCGATTGTGATCCTGTGTCGAGGGCGGTGCGGTCTCTCCAAATGCATCTCTCGCTATCTGGTGGCCATGACAGTGGCCGATCTGATGTCGGTTATCATAGCAGTGATTTTCCAACGCATTGTTTACCGTAACTTCCCAAATTCATTCGTCACCATCACTCATATTTGCCGGTTGATTCATTTCCTGGATTGTTCAACAAGGGCAATGTCTGTGTGGTTAACAGTAGCTTTCACCTTTGATCGACATGTCGCCGTCTGTTGCCCAAAACTTAAAACAAAATATTGCACCGAAAGAACAGCTCTGAGAGTGATAGCGGTATTGGCTCTGATATTCTTTGTGGAAAACATTCCCTGGTATTTTGCATATGTACCACAGTACATAGTTAACGACACACCAAGGGATTGCCAACATAAACTCAGCTATTACACTTCCCTCTCATGGATAGTGTTTGACTGGCTGCACGTTATATTAACCCCGTTTCTCCCATTCGTTCTGATTTTGCTGCTCAACGCCCTGACTGTCAGCCAAATACTGGAGTCCAGCCGAGCCCGCAGGAGATTGCGAGGACACAGTGATGGGGACAGGAATAGAGGAGCGAGTGACAGTGATCCAGAGATGAGGAAGAGAAAGAAATCCATCATTTTACTCTTTGCTGTTTCTGCAAATTTTATATTATTTTGGATAACATTTGTTTTATTTTTCTTATACTGGAGGTTTTCAAAAAAATATTACTACACAGGGTATAATGACCCTTCGTTTATCATCTGGCGTGTTGCCTTCATGCTGGTGTATTTGAGTTGCTGTACAAACACGTGTATTTACGCGGTTACTCAGACTAAATTCAGAGCGGAAATTAGGAAAGCGGTGACATTTCCTTTTATTCTGGCTGTCAGATTATTTCATTGACAAACTTCGCCAGTGGTTTGTGTGTCTGTGTGACTGAACCGACACAGTGATAGGATTCGTAATGTATCTGTGTGTTAGTGTCTCTGCTGCAGTGTCTCTGTTTGTGTGTCTGTATGTGTGAGGGTGTGTGAGCAGATGTGTGTTTCTGTCTGTGTATGGATGTGGGTTTGTGCGAGTGCGTATATTTTGGTTTGTTTCTGTGGGTCTGCCTGTGTGTGTGTGTGTGAGTGTGTGTGGTGTCTGTACCTGTATGGGTGTGTTTGTGTGTGTGAGTAATTGTTGTAGGCTATCGCTTTAAGAAATCAAAGACAATTCAGTAAGAGCTCATGAGTCGAAGACAAAAAGTAGAAAAGAATACAAGGAATGGGATAAACTGATGAGTTTGCTCGTGGATTCAATGCTTTGCGTTGACAATAAATAAATGTATTAACAACACTCGCTTTGCATTGAGTGCGATTTACTTGGGGCAAAGCATGACCTGGTGTTTGTTATTTGCACAGCATACTATCAGAGTATCGGTATGAAACAAGCCATCAGACTTCCCTCCAAAGGCTGCATTTCATCTGTTTGATCTTACGACACTCCCGACACTCACATTCCTTCTGGTTTTGCTGCTCAAGTCTCTGACTGTCACCCACATTACTGTGACCAGTCGAGTCCGCAGCCGTAGTAGCACTATATTGTGGGGTCGCTGCAATGTGGATACGAATTGATGTGCATTGACGGTGTGTGCAAATGGCTGCGGCGTTTCACTCACAAAGTAGATTCAAATCGCTCTACAATATATTATCTTAAGCGTTTTGAGACGTGTTGAAAACGTAATATGGCGGTATCAGACGCAATGTTTGTTACTTTTAAAATTACTATCGCTTTCCCTTTTAAACACAGAGACATTGGGCCTTTCCGCACACAGTTCTTCACACTTTCCGCCCCACATTAAACAATGGTTTGTACGCTTTCCTGATAGATTATCCAATGATTCTCCATCAACACCACTGTTGAATTAACTAATTCCTTCATTCTCTGTTTTATTTACTTGGTAAAGTACAAACACATAAAACGAATGAAACGATCGCTTCTTCTATTTGTGGAATTATGACTATCCAATGAATAATTATGACAACGCCCTTCTAACTGCGATTCGCTAACGTGATATACAGACAATTTGCTTCACAGTGTGTCATGGAAAGCGCCTTAAGTAGCCTCGAAAACTTGAAAAAGAAGTTATATCAAATAGTACACAACGAGTGTGTCAATATAAAACAAGCCATCACAGTTCTCTTACATCGGCAGCATTTAAACTGTTCGGTTTGAAGGCACTCTCGAAACCATCATTCTTTCGGATTTCACCAGGTGTCTCCGTACACAGAGACCAATCCTTTTGTACATCGACAAAGCATATTATCCTAAAACCAGACTCATATACATAGCCCAGCCAGTTATACATGGACCAAGACTTTTATTAATAGACCAGGCCTGTTATACACACAGCAGACTGCTGTACAGAGAATCATTTGTGATACAGACTCCAAGCTGTTATACAGAGACCTGCCCGTTATAACCTGCCCGTTATACAGAAATCAGGCAATTATATACTGACAATGCCAGTTATAGAGATCAGAGCTGTTGTGCGGAGACCCGAGCTGTTGGACAGATATCCGGCCAGTTGTACAGTGACCAGGCATTGTGTACAGTGACCAGACCTATTGTACAGAGACCAGAGCTTTTGTGAACAGACCTTTTATAAAGAATCCATGCCAGTTACACAGAGATCAGACCTGTTTTAAGTGACAAGAGCTGTTGAATAGAGAACTGCGCTATTTTACGATAGCAGACCAGTTATGCAGAGACCAGGGATCTTGTGTTGATACCTAGTTTTTATCCAGATATCAGGCTAGTTATAACGTGACCAGGCCTCTTATACAAGACCAGGCTGGTATGTAGAGACCAAGCCTGTTACACATATAGACCAGGCCTTTTAAACAGATACCAGTCCAATTATACATGGACGAGGCCATCGATACAGAGACCTGTAGCTCAGTGGTTAGAGCAGATCAGATCAGGGCGAAACCTTAGGCAAGTTTCCTTACTCCACACAGAGCCGAATTATAATCCCTCCAAAACCCAAAACAATAATAAATTGTTCATTTTCAATCTATGACTGTTTGTGGGACATCGCTGTGCGCAATTTGCTGCCGCGTTCGCTCACAAATGTGCAGTCAATTCACTTTAAAGTGTGTTCTGTGAAGCGCTTTGGGACGTCATCACGACGTCAAAAGCGCTATATCAAATGCAAGGAGTATTATTATTATTATTATAGAGACCATGACCTGCTGTGAAGAGACGAGGCGGACAAACTGAGATCAGGTCTGTTATACAAAGGCCAGTCGTGCTATAGAGAGACTAGGCTTTAATACAGAGATCAGGCCCGCTATATGGAAACCACCCGAGGTACGCAGTGAAAAGCTTTATAATCCTTCAAGACACCACTACAGTCTTGTTGCACCAATGTTTCTGACTTCCTAACCACAAAGAAGAATGTCTGCTGCCTCCGCTCGGCGGACACCGGTCCGCTTTAGGTCCCCCGCAATTCCCGCCCCACTGTGGGCGTTCGGGCATTCAGCATTCCTGCCCCAGACGGTGCAATTCTATCCCGCATGGCTTCTGCCTCACCTGCTTCAAGTCAGGTCTTAAGGTCATCGTCGTCGACCATGCCTTCAATTTCAAATGCCCTCATTGCCTCACACTGGCCCTTCCTCCGCCCCTTCCTTCAAGCCAACTGACCCAACCATACCATTCCTCAACAAACGCCGGCAGCTTCATATCCCACCCGCCACCCCACCACCAATATACGCCTCACTGTGCGAGATTTCAGTCATTATACACCTCGTCTTCCGGAAAACCATCTCAGAGATACTACGTCTTTCAAAGAGCCTCAAATTAACCATATGATGGCGCTTTTGGTCTTCCTCACCTCCACCCAATGCGCACATCAACCCTCCCACTATCCACCGCCGTCTTTGCTCGCTTGTCCATCAAGGAAACTAATTATGTGCTCACGAACCTTTAGAAAAACCGAATTGAATTTAATCACTACTGTGAACTATGCTGGAATATCAATATAGCTTTCAAATAATCTGTGTGTCGAGAGCTGAATTAATTGTAAACATTGCAGACAGTGGCGGAGGAATTCCTTCTGTGTTACCATTGCAGTGAGTGTCCGTTGGGCTGAAACTCACCAATGGATGTTGTCTTCCAGTTTGACTTAATGTTTTTTCTCTGAGGTTATTTTTTCCGGACGGCAATTGCTTATGTTGACCATTTGTAATATTGTTGATATATGAACTTCTCAGCAAATGTCCACACACATACAAGTGTATCTCATCGGTTGCTCATGAGGCTGCAGATCCAGAGATTCAGATTGAAATCCAGGCGTCACCTTATCTTCCAATAATGTCAATTTCCATCACCCATTTTGCTGGCTTTAAACAATCCGTTGANTTTTTTTAACGATTCAGCTGTTTGAAAACGATAGTGTTCTCCACAAAATCATCTCAGTTGATTGCTCTATTATTGAGAATCCCGGGCGGTGAAGCCTTGAAGAATTGTGTCATTGAATGGACGAGTACAAAATGTTGTCTCAGTTGATTTGTAATTTCGATTGCATATTATATTTTAAATATTCATTTGAGACACAGGAATGAAATCCAAACTCTCGGGTGGGGAAATCGAGCAGGAGGAATGGCTGACATTTCGGTTCCATAACTCAGTCTGTTTTCATCCTCAGAGTCACACACATGGACTATGTTGAATAAATGATCAGCGGTTGTAATTCAATCGTCTGTTTAATCAGTGATGTTAATGTGGTCGATCAGGATGTGGTAAGATTTTCACAAAGAGCTATTGGTTATGCAACTCACTAAAATGTTACCACATCTGGTCGTGAATCGACTGCTCAAACGCACTTCTCGCTGGTCTCAACATTTCCATCTTCCGCAATGTCCAACTCCTCCCAAACTCCACCCCATTTCACTCACCCACCACAAGCAGTGCCCTACCATTGCCCCACATCATACTTCGGCTGCACCTGCTCGCCTGAGAATCTCCACTGCATAGAGGGCTCTTTATAAGTGCAAGTTGTTGCTGATGCTCCTGCTTTCCAGTTCAGCGGCATCACATGCTTTCACAGTCCAGCAACTCGCTACCTCTCTGATTTCCTCA
The DNA here is from genome assembly GCF_018977255.1 of Callorhinchus milii. Lineage (NCBI taxonomy): Eukaryota > Metazoa > Chordata > Chondrichthyes > Chimaeriformes > Callorhinchidae > Callorhinchus > Callorhinchus milii. The sequence continues at coordinate 114,238 of NW_024704852.1, forward strand.
TATACACATCTCTGCCCAACTTCTGCCCTCAGCCAACACTTTGCTCCCTTCTATGTCTCTGCCGTCAGCTAACACTCTCCTGCACTGAGCTAACACTGACCTTCCCTTTGTGTCTCTGCCCACCACCTGCACTGAGCTAACACTGACCTTCCCTGTGTATCTCTACCCACCTCCTGCACTGAGCTAACACTGACCTTCCCTCTGTGTCTCTGCCCACCTCCTGCACTGAGTTAACACTGACCTTCCCTCTGTGTCTCTGCCCACCTCCAACACTGAGCTAACACTGACCTTCCCTGTGTGTCTATGCCCACCTCCCGCATTGAACTAACACTGACTTTCCCTGTGTGTCTCTGCCCACCTCCTGCACTGTGCTAACAATGACTTTCCCTGTGTGTCTCGTCCTTTCGTTGTCACCATTGGTATTGATCTTCAGTCACCTCGTTTAATCCACCGCAATCACTCTCTATCTATTTTCAATTTCCACTCTAAAACCTTAACAAGCACTTCTCCTGACTTCATCTCCACTGTTCCATTCCATAGAGTTCCATGTGTAACCCAAGCGCTCTGTATTGTATTTGCCAATTATTGCTAAATAAAAGTTTCCGCCAGGTATCGAAGGTGGGACCATTCGAGTGTGAGGCGCAAATGATAACCACTACACTACTGAAACGTCAGTGAGCTGATTAATAGCGGCAAATGTATGAAAATCAAATGCTTCTGCACCTGGTTTGTTTGAATGTGGACTGAATAATTGTTGAAATTGTTAATGAATTTGCTGAAGTCGGTGATCTTTTACGAAAGCAATGTGTACAGTCTGTCCGAGTATGGGCGCAGCTCTCTGTCATGGCAGGAGAAACTGTTAGCATGAATTGTGAGGTATGACGGTATAATTCATCTCGCAGAGAAGGGCAAACAGGGCATAGTGTGGCCGAGGTCTAAGGCGCTGGATTTCGGCTCTAGTCTCATCGCGGACGTGGGTTCGTATCCCACCGCTATCAGACGCTTAGGGTCTTCTTCATTCCTGTACATCTTGTACTTGTATTTTCTGAACAGAAAAAGTTGTGATAGTATCAGCGTTCGCCCGCTTTCATTCCAACATAAACCAACTTCATTCCTCCAGCGCCAGCAATACCATTCAGTGGGAAGTTGCAAATATCTTCCTGCAAGTACTTTGAATGCAAGAATGCTTTGAATGCATCCGCCATAAAGAAGGGAGAAAGTCGATGAATTTCCAAATAAAAGTGAAATATGTTCCCCATAAGTAAAGAACCAATTGAGGAATATTTCGTAGTATATTGGAAAGAAAGAAACCGAAACCAAGCAACAAATTCAATTTGCAATATTTCTTTGTAAATCTTTCCAGCTTAGCGTGAGTGCAATAACTAATGGTTATCTCGGACTTGTAACTCTTATATTGCTGATTACATATTAAGCTCTTCTCCAAAAATCGTTGCTCCAAAGTTAGTGGTATGTTGATCCAAGTAAAGTTTTAAAGCCATTTGTACTTGATTTATGTATCTGTTGTGGGAGAACAAGGTGCCTGTTGAGCAAACAGTCCAACCTCACACAGTGATCAGGGAGTTTCCTTTCATTGGCATTAAGATATCAGCTTTGAGAAACTCAGTTACAGGTATTGTGATGACTTATCAACTCAGGACCTGCCCCTGACATTAATTGTGTCAATGAAGCGCTGTAGTTTTCTTCAAAAATTGTAGAAAGACGTCTCTGTGGTGCAATAGTTTCGAGCGTTCTGCTGCTAACTGAATGGTTAGTGGTTCAGGCCCACACTGGGAAGATCCTCTTCTGTAAGAAATATATTCTTCTACAATTCTTTCCTCTCACTGGAAATAATGTCATGAACGACTTCAGAACTGCTGGTCTTTATATATTGTTTCCATTTCCTGTGTTTTTTTAATCGACATATTGCTGGAACATTTGATAAAATTTCCAAACCATTCGTCGCAGGACATGTGGGAACACTATTCATGTCCTTCTCTCGCTCCCATATTCTTTCTGCCTCTCTGCCTTTTTGTTTGTTTGTTTTTCTCTTTCTCTATATATATATATATATACTCTCTCTTTATCTCTCTCTCTCCCTCTCTATCTCTCTCTATCAATCTCTCTCTCTCTCTCTCTCTATGTCTCTCTCCCTGTTTGTCTTTCCTCTCTATCGCACACTTTCTGACTCTCCTCACAAGGATCCAGGAAATGGACACTGGGAATTGTCCAGTCCTCACATCTCCTGTGGCCTCACTCTGTCCAAGGATCCTTGCGTTTTACACAACGCCTTATCACAATTTTGAGACATGTCTATTTGAAGGGATTTTTCACCCTGAGATATGAAATTGAAAGCTGGTTCCTACTTATTGTTGAGAAACAGAGTCGGTTGGGTGGATTAATGGAATTTTCCTAAGATTTTGCCTATCTGAGAATCAAACCCGTGTCCTCTCGCTAGTGAGGCGTGCGCTCTTGCCAATATGTTACAGGACTCCATAATAATAGGCTGGTGTAGTTACTGTGTGTGCGTTGCATTCCCCAAAGCAGCGTCGTACAGTGACTATGTGTGTTAAACTGCAAAGAGGGGCCTAGTTTAGAGACTATATGTGTTGGACTGCCCAAAGGAGCCCAGTGTACTGTCTATACAGCTATACTGCCCACAAGAGGTCAGTGTAGTGACTGTGTGTTAGACTGCCCAAAGGAGATCAATGTAGTATCTGTGTCTGTTACACCGCCCAGAAGAGGCCAATGTAAAGACTGTGTGTTAAACTGGCCACAGGAAATCAATGTAGTGACTGTGTACGCATACTGCCCACAACAAGATAGTGCCCACTGAAGGTTAGTGCAGTGACTGTGGGTTTTGTACTGCCCAAGGGAGATTAGTGTAGAGACTGTGCATGTGTTGCACTGCCCATTGGAGGCTAGTGTATTGATTGTGTGTGCCATACTGCCCACAAGAGGCTAGTGCTGTAGATGTGTGTTAAGCTTCCCCATTCTCATGTCCTCACCACCAGTCTCTCCTGGAGCTCGACATCTAACCCTCCAACTCTATTGCCTTGTGTGAAATGCAAGTTGTTGCTGTTGAAAAATAGAAAGGTTGGCCACTGCTTCACTGTGATTGGCAAACTCCAAACTGATCATCATTGTAAACAGGAGAATATATTATGTGCAATAAATTGTTTCATCCTGTCACTGTTTTCACTTTATTGTATTCTGTTCGCTAATATTTCAACAACTTGAGATCAAACGGGACCAACTCCTACACGTTCAAGTTACCCCATTGGCTTCAACAAGACAGTAACAACGGAATTCGCTTGAGTCGCAGGAACAATGTTTTGTCATAGAATAATAGTACCATACAGCACAGAAAGATGCCATTCGTCCCACCATGTCTGCGCCGGCTCCGAAAAGAGCAATCCAACTCAATCCCGCTTTCCCGCTTTCTCTCCGTAGCCCTGCAGTCTTGTCCTCCCTAAATAACCATCTCCTTCTCTTTGAAAAGTTATTGTTGAATCGGCTTTCACTTGCCTGTCAGGTAATACATTGCAGAACCGAACAACTCGTTGGGTGATAATTTCCCTACAATAGTTGGCACACCCTATCTCTCTAACCTTTTATCACTTGTGTACAGGGTGGAATTAAAGTACATGCTTCCATGTGAATCCTCGTTAGTATAGTAGTGAGTATCCCCGCCTGTCACGCGGGAGATCATTTTAGTATTTGTTACCAAATTAAACCACGTTGTTATTGTTTTGTGTCAATCAGAAAATATTGGGGGTAAAAGGTTCTTTTGACCCAAGTGTCTTTTCTCCCAGAAACTACACAATCCATACCTTTTGCACCATATTCAGCGAAGCGTTTTTAGAAAACTCGAAGTTGTGATAAAACACTGTATCAAATGAAACAATTATTAATATTCAAACGCACAATAGACTGTTTGAATAATATTCTATGCCAAATGCAATGATTATTACAAGTGATTTTGTAGAAGCTGGAGGTTAGCAGAGACACACACTCTCGATTAAGTTTGATGTCCATTCATTGTCACAAACAAAGTCCTAGAGATATAGGATTCAGGGATTCAGGCATTCCGTAAATAGGGTGACCAAAAAGTCGTAATAACATTTCTATTATCTGGAATGAAAATGTTCATCGTTTGTTTAATACATATTAATGGGTTAGCCACACCAACAACGCTGTCTCTTTACATATGAACGGATATGGCTTTGTCTAACACTATATGTACAAGTTTCCAAAAAACAGCTACTTTTTGTGGTTGGTTAATATCACCGTTTATGTCGTCAAGTCGCGTTGAATAGTTGTATAATAGTCCCTATTGCACCGATGACAGCAGCAATATTTGTTTTACATTACCACCTATGTCCGCATTGAACTCGTAGATCGATATATTTCCAGATTTTCTCCATCTCCTTATTTTTCATATGGTAATCACTTGGGATATTTACAGCAATCATACTGCATGTAAATTCTAATTACTTATTCATGTTGATATCTGGTCTGCAACAGCTGATTGATCTGTCTGCATGTAGTTTAATGTATCTGTATCAAATGCAAGAACTATTATATTATAATTGTAAACCACAGATTATTGTAAAGTTGCTTAATTGTATCACATTCCCTGACTGATGTTATTACGAGTTGAATTTTACGTCAATATCAAATTGTTTACGAATTGTCTAGTGAATATGTTTAGCTACGTTGTTAAGTTTGATCAGATAGTCTGTTGTTTATTATTATTGTTACGATAACAATGATCATGGTGGTGAAAATAATAACATATCCATGTACGAACGAACACAAGCAATAAAACCAGCAACCTTGATAGGGAAGACTAGTATCAGTGTTAGAAGGTTAGTAAATTTGAACACGGTTCGTAGTCGATTGAAGAATCGCTTTTCTGGGGTAATAATCCCTTCAATAATATAAATAATAAAAGCAGTGGTAGTAATAATTTGGTCACGTTGATCCACAAATGTTTGTGGGCTGCTGTTACTACTACTACCTGCTGCATTTCAGCCACAAAACAGCCAGTAAAATCACTTTACTCTACATTGTGGAGTCCTGAGGTCAGTGGTTAGAGCACTCGCTTTGCAAGCGAGAGACCTGAGTTCAATTCCAGGCAGGTCAGGGCCAAACCTTGGGCAAATTTCCTTTCTCCGCACAGAGCCCTAATAATAATCCCTCCAAAACAAAACAATAATAATTGTCATTTTCAAACTACGACTGTTTGTGGGGCATTGCTGTGCGCAATTGGCTGCCGCGTTTGCCCACAAAAAATAACAGTCAGTTGACTTCACAGTGTGTTCTGTGAAGCGTTTTGGGACGTCCTCCCGACGCGAAAAGGGCTATATCAAATACAAGGATTATTATTATTATTATTCTGTGAAGACATGACAAGGCTCTATCACAAACTCCAGCTTAAATATTATTATTGTTGTTGTCAGCAGCTCTGCAGCTAATGTAACATAATGGGCCGCAATTAAAATTATGGCCCGTTCGGTGATTGAACCCACGACCTTGGCGTTATTAGCACCGCGCTCTCACCCACTGAGCTGACGGCCTGACTTACTGAGTGAGTCACTGGAAGCTCTGATTACTGATATACGGTAAGAAAACTTGTGACTGACATATTATGGTGCATTTTCCGCACAACAGACAGATACGTTATTCAATTAATTCAACCGATCTGCTGCTGCAACATAACTTTGAGGCAGTGGCATAATCTCCCGGACACCCACTTGCTCAGGAGAAATTTTATACCGAGCAGTTCAGTTGAAGTGCCGTAAAAAATCAAATTTTAACTGAACTAATTTGTTCCGAAACCAATTCCGGATATTACTGTGATTACTGTCCTGATTTGTGTCTTTAATAAAGAAAACGATTATCGGCTGTTTTGATTTGAATAAAACAGATCATTTCCCCAAAAATATACAGTCAACTTACTTTAAACTATATTGTGTGAAGAGATTGTAGACGTCTCGAAGACGCTATATGGGGCTATATCAAATGCAAGTATTATTATTATTATTGGTGCTGTGAAGCGCAGCTGCGATTGCAGGACATATCTGCTTTTTTTTGTGCACAGGCAAATGTCGGTACCAATCGAAAAAGCGAAATGAAATGCTTCCCTGACCGGGAATCGAACCCGGGCCGCGGCGGTGAGAGCGCCGAATCCTAACCACTAGACCATCAGGGAACATACTGGAAAGCAATAATCCTCGCACATAAAAAAAAGAGATCCAAAAGAAATTTGAGGCGTTGTTGTAACGCACGCAGAAAATCCAGGGACTGGGCAACTTTCATTGCTTCTCGTCATCAACAAAAGAAAAACAACAGCAAAATTATATTTATAGAGCGCCTTTCACGTCTGGAGGATATCCCAAAGCTCATTTTCTCATGAGAAAAAGACAATCATTGGGGAATATTGAAACGCGTTTTTTAAAATAATTTATAGGGACGAGAAGAAGAGAAATATGAAAATATTAAGAGTAGGAGATGTAGCTCTTGGTAGAGAAATATTGATAAGCAATAGCACATTAGGCATCCAACGTAACTCAGGATTCCTCTTCCAGTTGTTCAACCTTTAATTGATAGGGGTGACTTGTTGGCGAGAGGGATTCAGGAATATGGGGATAGGGCGGGTAATTTGAATTAGATTAGGGAATCAGCCTAATAAATGGCTGTGTAGCTGAGGGGCCGAATGGCCTCGTACTGCTCCTACATCTTAAAAGAAGATAAACCGAGAATCTGCGCCTGTTCAAGTCGACGGGACAGATCTCATGGCACCGATTGAAAAGAAAAAGACGATCTTTGCCTTTTTACCTGGCAAAGATCCTCCAAGCAAAATTATTCAATCACTTCATATATGTTGGGGCCAATTGATAGCCTCGTTTTCTTCAGAAATACTTCCTCAGAACACTTGACAATGACGATATGAATCATATTTGCATCTGATATAGCCGCTCATAACGTTTCCGAGACGTCTCACAGAATACGGAGTATTGTTCCTCACCATTATTTAGTTCAGATTTTTAGTAAAGTGAAATGCCTTTTACGTGTTACGTGCAAAGTACGGAAGCCAATTGCCCACAGCTGTATCCTAAAAGCACTGACTATTACTTTAATTTGGAAGAAATTATTACCCCTGGAAAGTGATCCACCAATGACCAAACAAACAACCAGGTTTCTCTTTACGTAAACAGGGGTGTCGAGAGCGAAACTCGCTAAAGTCCCGTCCTGCTGGGAATCCAATTCACTTCATTCACTGGAGTGCTCCAAGTGGCAGAGCTCCACGGTCATAACTACAATAACATTATTACAGCGTCTTCCGCGTCAGGAGGACAGTCAGAGATCAGCAGCTGGTAGTTGGGTTTACAGTAAATCACTTGAAGGAGTTTGCAATGCACACATGGCGGGTGGGGGGTGGGGGGGCGGGAGGTTGTGGGGGGTGCGGGGATTGGAGGGTTAGTGGGGGTTGCGGTGTGCGGTGAGAGAGAGGGAGAGAGCGAAAAGAGCAACATCCTGTGTATTCGGTGCTTTGCAGCTGCAATAGCTGTAAACGAACCTGTGGTCACGGTGTGTGAGACAAATTTTCTTTACTCATATCCATCTCCTTATAGGGCATTTTTCTTACCGCATGAACACAAAAAAAAGGCCAATGAAAATGTTTTCCTGGTCAGGGCCTCGCGAGTGGCTGTTGGTTTGAACTATTCTCCTTCCATCGCACTCTGTGTCGGACAAAACCGTTCGAGCGCTGAACCACATTGCTGTGAGGCCGAGAGGACAAAACGTCAACGCACATTACAGCAATGTCGTGAATATCTGGACTGGTTATTTTTACTGTTGTGACATCAGACTGCATTTTACTATAATAATAAATATTGTTGTTAATCCTCGCGTCTGATACGGCGCCCGACAAGACGATCAACGTATCTTTGAAGCCTTTTATCAAGATTTTACTGTCAAATAGGTCTTCCGAAAGGAGCGAAACAAAGGTCATATTGTTGTTTTTCTTAGCGCAGCAAAGTTTATCAAAAAAAAATACAATCGATAAATACTTCTAAATAGAAACACGTTACCCCAAAAAAGCAGTTAACTATAACAAAAAATACCTGAGCAATGATCCAACCTTTTTCAAATGGAGTCCTGTAGCGCAGTGGTTAGAGCACTCGCTTTGCAAGTGAGAGACCTGAGTTTAATTCCAGGCAGCGGGAAACCTTGGGCAAGTTTCCTTATTCCACATAGAGACTAATAATAATCCCTCCAAAACCCCAAACAATAATAAATTGGTCATTTTCAATCTACGACTGTTTGTGGGACATCGCTGCGCGCAATTGGCTGCTGCGTTCTCCCACAAATATACAGACAACTCACTTTACAGTGTGTTCTGTGAAGCGCTTTGGGACGTCCTTCCGCCGTGAAAAGCGCTACATCAAATGCAACGATTCTTCTTACTATTATTAATAGGAATAACAGAAATGCAAATGATATTAATCCAATAGTCACAATTATTATGATAAAATGAAAAGTAGCAAGATCATCAAATAATGAAAGTATATTTATAAAAATAATAAAAGTAATAAGAAATTAGAAATAACAACAATAATAATAACGGTCACTTTAACATCGCTGCTCCCGCCCCGCCATGGATGGTTTGCGCCACCGCCGCTGCCCCATACTTCATCATCTACTGTGATCTGAGCTTTCCACACACTTTCGATTAATGCATATTATTATGCTATTAATCATTAGTAAACAACATTTGCCGGACACTCCCCCACCAAAACCCCTAACGCACTTCTGCGCTGTCGCACACAGCCTCCCTCACTATGTCCCGCAGAAACTCCGCTCCCCGACCCCCCCAGTCCTGGCCAGACTGCACTGGCTGCCTATCCCAGAGATGATCCACTCCAAGATCCTCATCCTCGTATGGAACTCACTGCATTCCCCTGCACCCCCCGACCTCTCTGACCTCCTCACTACTCAAAACAGCACCTCCTGGTCTCGCATCATCCTCGTCCCCCGAGTCTTCCGCTCCACCATCCGCGGCTGCGCCTTCAGCCACTATGCCCCGAGGCTCTGCAACTGCCTTCCTCACGATCTTCGTCTCGCCCCCTCCCCTCACATTTTCAGGTCTCTACTGAAGACCTCACTTTTCGACCGAGCCTCTGGTCACCTCTCCCCCCTCCCCACTGGCCCGTTTCCGGGATACGAATCTGTAAAGCTCTCTGAGACCCCTGTCCAGCGTGGAGGGCTCTATACAAATCTAAGTTGCTGTTGTTGCTGTTGTCCCCAACCCCTATCACCCTCTCTCTCACTCGTTTCCTTACTACATTTCTATCTCCCTCCTTCTCTCACACCTCTCTGCCTACATTGCTCCCTCCATCCCTCCAATCCCTCTAAACCTCTCCTTCCATTAACAGTAATGTGCCTTTCCATATCCTGTCACTGCACATAGTGACCCTCGGCTCCTGTCACATAGTGACCCCCGGCTCCTGTCATATAGTGACCCCCCGGCTACTGTCACATGGTGACCCCCGGCTCCTGTCACATAGTGACCCCTGGCTCCTGTCATAAAGTGACCTCCGGCTCCTGTCACATGGTGAACCCCGGCTCCTGTCACCCAGTGACCCCCGGTTCCTATCAGGTAGTGACCCCCGGCTCCTGTCACATAGTGACCCCCGTCTCCTGTCACATAGTGACCTCCGGCCCCTGTCACATAGTAACCCCCAGCTCCTGCCACATAGTGACCCCCGGCTCCTGTCACATAGTGACCCCCGGCTCCTGTCACATAGTGACTCCCGGATCCTGTCATCACATAGTCACCCCCCGCTCTTCCACTCAATTCAAGGTTTTACCAAAGAAAAGCAACGCCATACGGCAGCTGTGTTTCTCACTGTGAAACAATATAGGTGAAAATATTTTGAAAACATTTACACTTTTATATTTCTTTCATGTTTTGAATAGTAAATATAGTTTAGCGCTGCTCAACCCCAGCTTTACCTTCCCGAATCGTGTCCTAGTTATGTTTTGAGATGCTGATGAGTTACTTCAGAAATAAACAATAAAAATGATTCAGAGCACGAATTGTTAATAATTTGTGCAGAAGATTTTCCCTCAACGTGTCCCATCTGATGTACTGATCCAAAATAACTTTTACTTGTAATTGTGTGAAGGGAAACTTTCAGTGAGGTCAACTTTGCATTGGTCGAGTCTCCAACTCGCCTCTTCCACAGGTTATCACAATTCACAGTTATTATGAATGTGGAAACATTGCTACAAAAAGTGGCACAACTGTAATAACAGGGAGCATCATGGATTGTTTCCCAATGGATTTCCAGTCCATCGCCTTCACCACTCGGCCACGACGGCTGACTAATTAGCAAGGAACTGATTTGGAGAAAATCTTCCCTGCACCGCATTGCTTTGTTGTTATTTCCCTGATTATAATGGTCATTTAATTTGATTTCTTGCATTTCATACAGCAAGACAGTATGTCATCACATTGTCGAGACAACTCCAAGAACTTCAAAATATTTTTTTATCAACTGACAGGTGACAGAAATACAGTGTACTTCTGTGGAATTTCTGCACCAATTTGCCCGTAACAAATAACCTTGCCTTGAATGTCTAATTTTCTCCAAGGAATTTTTGGCAACAACATAAAAAATAGACTTGATTCACTGAAACGCCCACTCTATGGTGTGTTCATTTGTCGGGGTTGTGATGTTAGCTGGTTATCATCCAGCAGTGCCGTCGTCACACTCTGCAGTTCTCAATCATTTTATTCCAGCCAAACCTCTCCAAGCAGTCCCTGGAATTAAATCAACAGGTTCTGTTCCTTGGTAAACCATTCCAAACACAGGAATTCCCATGTGAAGGTACAATGATTGGAAGGCTCCAACTTGCTATCAGCGTGATGATGGGTTTCTGCCTACGGGCTCATTTCATTGTAGGTCATCTGTTACAATATTTTTCTTTCAAAATTTTGATCCATAAATTCTAATGTGGTTGAAGGAGTGTTGAGTGAAGAAATATGATGGGCGAATTGCTGAAATGCTGAACTGTAACCTCAATTGTTTTATCAGCGCAGAAGATCTTAGTAGAAGTAATCCATTTTTTCTTTAGAGAAAACGTATACATTCAATTCACGTTTCAGTATATTCTGTAAAGCGCTTGGAGACGCCTAGAAGACATGATAAGGCTCTTTATCAAAGCATTATTATTACTATCATTATTGATTAAATGCAAAGAGCGACAATTTCGAATACAGATGCATTGTGTACTCAGATAACGTTAAAACATTTTTTTAAATTGTCAAAAGGAAAATCAATGGGGATTGCGGTGACTCGGATTCGGACCGAGGTTACTGCGGCCACAACACAGAGCACTGAAATCTATAGGATCACAGCTGAACACCTGCCTCCACATCCAGTGCAGTTACGCACATGTGTAAGAAACGATGTGCAATGATGTTTATAGAATTATCATGTTATTCGCTGCTGCTCTGGATGTGTATTCTCTTATTCCTGCACAACAGAACGTTTAACATAAATTATCGAGGTGAATAATTGAGACGATCTGAACTTTATTGTAGAAAATTTTGTTACAACATTTAAGAACATTTATCATCTCATAGATAGTAAGAACAGCAAAAGCTGTGCAGACAATACTTGTACATAATTTATCAATGAGCGAGGAGTGAGTTTGTGATTTTTGTCCTGAATGGACTCTAACCTGAATTTGTAACCTGACTAGTTGGTGATCTCTGACCTCTCAGCGTCTCGATGGCTGAGGTTGTGGATTACTTGAGTCGAGTAGTTCCCGAGCCTAACTGATGTTGTCACTGAAGTAAAACAAAACTACAAACGATTACGAAGTTGTTCATGATATTATTCAAAAATGCGAAGAAAAATTGAAGAAGAATATGTTCCTTCCAGAAGAGGACCGACCCGGGGTGGGTTTGGACAACCAATCGATCGGTTAACAGCCGAACGCGCTAAAACCCTTTGCGCCACAGAGACTTCTGTGAACATTTTTGGAAGAAAAGTGGAGGTTTTGATTGACACAGTTGCTGTCACAGGTAAACCCTGCGCCGGGAAGTCATGACAACACATGTAAATTAGTTATACAAAGGTTAAATCTGAATGCAAATGGATGGAAACACTGAGCACTTTGTGATGAAGGATGGTTTGCTCATCAGCTCCTTGTTCGGCCACAAGCCACATTTAAATGATGTGCACATGCCTTGAAAACTTGATTTGGATCAAATCAGCGACTAATTTAGTTACAATATTTTTCGGAGAATAGTTTCAAATTCAGTTCGAAACAGGAGTTACGTGATGGGAGGTAACCATCCGCTATTTTATTCACGTGACCTGCCTTCTACACACAGCTCTTTCTGCTCAGAAAACACATCCGACGCGGTCGATGTAAAAGCCGGACACGATCGTGAGCCTTTGACAGCGGAGGGATTGGAATCCACGGCCCCAAAGAGACTGGAACTTAAATTCAGCGCCTGAGAGCGCTCGGTCGCTCTATCCCGGGTTGGCCCTTGTCCGCAAAACTCACCAACTGATGTCGAGCTCACTACTTATGTTAATAGTTTGTTTATTGCTGTGATGGAGAAGTGGGGTCAAAATCAGACAATCTGTTGAACTTTGTGGAGTAAAACAGCACAACCTTTATAAGCCAATCAATAGATACAAGTCTCGCTGAACTGATGTTCAGTCAAAGCTCTTTGGGGATTTCATGGACTGTTTGACCCATTGCAACGCCTTTCAAAGCACTTTTCAGAAATTAAACTTGTTTGTTGGATCAGGTGCCATTGATTTGAAAAATTTAAACACGATGTCACTCGCTTCACGGCTGCAAGAACTTGAGCTCTTCTCACCTCCTGTTTCCGAGTTTATACACCACTTTTCCAACGCGCATTCGGAAGATCCAATTTTCTTTCAGCTGTTGCATCTCATCACCGAATTGCAGGAGTTTTGTGAATGATCCAAGAGTTCGGTGTAAATGTATTTGAGTTTTATTCGTGTCTCAACAGTAATGAATTCACAGGAGTTTCCGTAGTGTAGCGGTTATCACGTTCGCCTCACACGCGAAAGGTCCCAGGTTCGAAACCTGGCGGGAACATTTATTTATATTTTATTATAAAATATCATTCTTTAGTATTGACGAACAAGCAATCATTCAATTGATTTCTTTGGAGCCGCATAATATACAGACACTATGAAAATAATTACCGTTTTGTAAAGCTGGAAAAAGATAAAGATTTCATGCACCAAAAAAACATAAAACGTTATTTCAACTGATGAACTGAACTCCGTTGTAGATGTGATGAAAACATGTGAAGATTTCGTTCCCGTTGACCTCAACTTCTCGAATCATTGCAGAATCTGTTCCATTAAAGTGAAGGAATAAACTGACAAAGCTACCAATTGGGCTCAATATATTCTCCTGTTAGCATAAAATATCACTTCAGAGTTTGCCAATCAAAGTCAGGTGGGGGAAGTGTTTTTTTGTGAATCAACAACAACTTGCATTTCACACCAGACAATATAGAGGGAATGGGTTAACCTGCAACTCCAAAGAAAGGTATATTGGAGATGAGGCTAGGAAAGGAGGGCGATTTGGTATCATAGTGCAGACAGGAGAGAGATGGAGATTGATTGAGGTACAGTAACAGAGGCAGCTTTCCAGAAACTGGTGCCTTGTGACCGAATGTCAACAGCGTTAGTGACACTGAAAGGGCGCGTTACGCACCGAAGGTCAGTGTTAGCTCAGTGCAGGAGGTGGCCAGATACACACAGGGAAGGTCAGTGTTAGCTCAGTGCAGGAGGGGGCAGAGACACACAGGGAAGGTCAGTGTTAGCTCAGTGCAGGAGTTGGGCAGAGACACACAGGGAAGGTCAGTGTTAGCTCAGCGCAGGAGTTGGGCAGAGACACACAGGGAAGGTCAGTGTTAGCTCAGTGCTGGAGGTGGGCAGAGACACACAGTGAAAGTCAGTGTTAGCTCAGTGCAGGAGGTGGGCAGAAATAAACAGTGAAGGTCAGTATTAGCTCATTGCAGGAGGTCGGCAGAGACACACAGGGTAGGTCAGTGTTAGCTCAGTGCAAATGGTGGGCAGAGACAAAGTGGGAAGGTCAGTGTTAGCTCATTGCAGGAAGTGGGCAGAGAAACACAGGGAAGGTGAGTGTTAGGTCAGTGCAGGAGGTGGGCAGAGACACACAGGGAAGGTCAGTGTTAGCTCAGTGCAGGAGGTGGGCAGAGACACACAGGGAAGGTCAGTGTTAGCTCAGTGCAGGAGGTGGGCAGAGACACACAGGGAAGGTCAGTGTTAGTTCAGTGCAGGAGGTGGGCAGAGACACACAGGGAAGGTCAGTGTTAGCTCAGTGCAGATGGTAGGCAGAGACACAGTGGGAAGGTCAGTGTTAGCTCAGTGCAGGAGGTGTGCAGAGACACATAGGGTAGGTCAGTATAAGCTCAGTACAGGAGGTGGGCAGAGACACACAGGGAAGGTCAGTGTTAGCTCAGTGCAGATGGTGGGCAGAGACACAGTGGGAAGGTCAGTGTTAGCTCAGTGCAGGAGGTGGGCAGAGACACAATGTGAAAGTCAGTGTTTGCTCAATGCACGAAGTGGGCAGAGACACACAGGGAAGGTGAGCGTTAGCTCAGTGCAGGAGGTGGGCAAAGATACACAGGGATGGTGAGTCATAGCTCAGTGCAGGAGGTGGGTAGAGACACACAGGGAAGTTCAGTGTTAGCTCAGTGCAGGAGGCGGGCAGAGACACACAGTGAAGGTCAGTGTTAGCTCAGTGCAGGAGGTGGGCAGATACATACAGTGAATATCAGTGTTAGCTCAGAGCAGGAGGTGGGCAGAGACACACAGGGAAGGTCAGTATGAGTTCAGTGCAGGACGTGGGCTGAGACACACCGGGAAGGATAGTGTTAGCGCAGTGCAGGTTGCGGGCAGAGACACGCAGTGACGGTCAGTGTCAGCTCAGTGCAGGAGGTGAGCAGAGACACACAAGGAAGGACAGTTTTAGTTGAGGGCAGCAGATCGGCAGAGACATAGCAGAGATGTATGTATGAGGAAACCAGAGAAATAGCGAGGTGTTGGGGTGTGAATGCATGTGGTGCCGCTGACCTGGAAAGCAGTAGCAACAGCAACAACAACTTGCACTTATAAAGCCC
>NW_024704852.1:129479-141008 GCF_018977255.1 Callorhinchus milii
GAGTATTATTATTGTAGAGACCATGACCTGCCGTAAAGAAACGAGGCCGACAAACTAAGTTCAGGTCTGTTATACAAAGGCCAGTCGTGCTATAGAGAGACCAGGCTTTAATACAGAGATCAGGCCCGCTATATGGAAACCACCCGAGGTACGCAGAGAAAAAGCTTTTTAATCCTTCAAGACACCACTACAGTCTTGTTCCCCGAATATCTCTGACATCGTAACCGCAAGGAAGAATGTCTGTTGCCTCGTTCGGCGGACACCGGTCCGCTTTAGGTCCCCCGCAATCCCGCCCCACTGTGGGCGGTCGGGCATTCAGCATTCCTGCCCCAGACTTGGAACTCTATCCCGCATGGCCTCTGCCTCACCTGCTTCAAGTCAGGACTGAAGGCCATCACGTCGCATTCGGGAAAACCATCTCAGAGATCCTACGTCTTTGAAAGAGCCTCAAATTAACCTATATGATGACGCTTTTGGTCTTCCTCCCCTCCACCCAATGCGCACATCAACCCTCCCCACTTATCCACCGTCGTCTTTGCTCGCGTGTACACCCAGGAAACGTATTATATGCTCACGAACCTTTAGAAAAACCGAATTGTATTTAATCACTACTGTGAACTATGTTGGAATATCAATATAGCTTTCAAATATTCTGTGTGTCGAGAGCTGAATTAATTGTAAACATTGCAGACAGTGGCTGAGGAATTCTTTCTGTGTTACCATTGCAGTGAGTGTCCATTGGGCTGAAACTCATCAATGGATGTTGTCTTCCAGTTTGACTTAATGTTTTTTTTCTGAGGTTATTTTTTCCGGACGCCAATTGCTTATGTTGACCATTTATAATATTGTTCATATATGAACTTCTCAGCAAATGTCCACACACATACAAGTAATAATAATAATAAATCTTGCATTTGATATAGCGCTTTTCACGTCGGGAGGACGTCCCAAAGCACTTCACAGAACACAGTAGAGTGAATTGACTGTATATTTGTGGGCGAACGCGGCAGCCAATTGCGCACAGCAATAATAATAATAATATTAATAATCCATGCAATTGATATAGCGCTTTTCACGTCGGGAGGATGTCCCAAAGCGCTTCATAGAACACACTGTAAAGTGAATTGACTGTATATTTGTGGGCGATCGCGGCAGCCAGTTGCGCACAGCAATGTCAAACAAACAGTCATAGATTGAAAATGACCAATTTATTACTCTTTTGTTTTTTTAGTGGGATTATTATTAGGTGTGTGGATGAAGGCAACTTGCCCGAGGTTTCGCCCTCTGCCTGGAATTGAACTCAGGTCTCTCGCTTGCAAAGCGAGTGCTCTAACCACTGAGCTACAGGACTCAAGTGTATCTCATTGGTATCTCATGAGGCTGCAGATCTGGAGATTCAGATTGAAATGCAGGCGTCACCTTATCTTCCAATAATGTCACTTTCTGTCACCCATTTTGCTAGTTTTAAACAATCCGTTGATTTTTTTTTAACGATTCAGCTGTTTGAAAACGATAGTGATATCCACAAAATCCTCTCAGTTGATTGCTCAATCATTGGGAATCCCGGGCGGTGAAACATTGTGTCATTGAATGGACGAGCACAAAATGATGTCTCAGTTGATTTGTAATTTCAGTTGTATATTATATTTTAAATATTCACATGAGACACAGGAATGAAATCCAAACTCTCGGGTGAGGAAAGCGAGCAGGAGGAATGGCTGACATTTCGGTTCCATACCTCAGTCTGTTTTCATCCTCAGAGCCACACACATGGACGATGTTGAATAAATGATCAGCGTTTGTAATTCAATCGTCTGTTTAATCAGTGATGTTAATGTAGTCGATCAGGATGTGTTAAGATTTTCACAAAGAGCTATTGCTTATGCAATTCCTTAAAATGTTACCACATCTGGTCGTGAATCGACTGCTCAAACGCACTTCTCGCTGGTCTCAACATATCCATCTTTCACGATGTCCAACTCCTCCCAAACTCCACCACATTACCCTAACCCACCACAACCAGCGCCCTCCCATTACCCCACATCACACCTCGGCTGCACCTGCCAAACTGAGACTCTACACTGCGTGGAGGGGCCTTTATAAGTGCAAGTTGTTGTTGCCGTTGCTCCTGCTTTCCAGGTCAGCGGCACCACATGCTTTCACACCCCAACACCTCGCTATTTCTCTGGTTTCCTCATACACACATCTCTGCCCAACTCCTGCCCTCAGCCAACACTTTGCTTCCTTCTGTGTCTCTGCCCATCGGCTACCCTCAACTAAAACTATCCTTCCTTGTGTGTCTCTGCCCACCTCCTGCACTGAGCTCACACTGTCCTTCCTTGTGTGTCTCTGCCCACCTCCTGCACTGAGCTCACACTGTACTTCCCTGTGTGTCTCTGCCCACCTCCATCACTGAGCTCACACTGACATTCCATGTGTGTTTCTGCCCACCTCCTGCTCTGAGCTAACACTGACCTTCCCTCTGTTTCTCTGCTCACCTCCTGCACTGACCTGACACTGACCGTCACTGTGTGTCTCTGCCCACCACCTGCACTGCGCTAACACTATCCTTCCCGGTGTGTCTCAGCCCACCTCCTGCACTGAACTCACACTGAACTTCCATGTGTGTCTCTGCCCACCTCCTGCTCTGAGCTAACACTGATCTTCACTGTATGTATCTGCCCACCTCCTGCTCTGAGCTAACACAGACCTTCCCTGTGTGTATCTGCCCACCTCCTGCACTGAGCTCACACTGTCCTTCCCTGTGTGTCTCTGCCCAACTCCTGTCCTGAGCTAACACTGATCCTCACTGTATGTATCTGCCCACCTACTGCTCTGAGCTAACACTGACCCCTCTGTGTCTCTGCCCACCTCCTGTACTGAGCTGACAATGACCTTCACTTTGTGTCTCTACCCACCTCCTGCTCTGAGATAACACTGACCTTCACTTTGTGTCTCTGCCCACCACCTGCACTGAGCTAATACTGACCTTCCCTGTGTGTCTCTGCCCACCTCCTGCACTGAGCTAACACTGACCTTCACATTGTGTCTCTGCGCACCTCCAAGACTGAGCTAGCACTGACCTATCTTGTGTGTCCCTTCCCACCTCCTGCACTGAGCTAACACTGACCATCCCTGTGTGTCTCTGCCCACCTCCTGCACTGAGCTAACTCTAACCTTCCCTGTGTGACTCTGCCCACTTCTTGCACTGAGCAAACACTGACCTTCACTTTGTGTCACTGCCCGTCTCCTGCACTGAGCTAACAGTGACCATCCCTGTGCATCTCTGCCGACCTCCTGCACTGAACTAACGCTCAACTTCCCTGTGTGTCTCTGCCCACCTCCTGCACTGGGCTAACACTGACCTTCACTGTATGTATCTGCCCACCTCCTGCACTTAGCTGACCCTGATCTTCACTGTGTGTCTCTGCCCACCTCCTGCACTGAGCTACCATTGACCTTCCCTGTGTGTCTCTGCCCACCTCCTGCACTGAGATAACACTGATCTTCCCTGTTTGTCTCTGCCCTCCTGCTGCACTGAGCTAACACTGAACTTCCCTGTGTGTCTCTGCCCACCTCCTGCACTGAGCTAACACTGAACTTTCCTGTGTGTCTCTGCCCACCTCCTGCACTGAGCTAACACTGACCATCGCTGTGCGTCTCTGCCCACATCCTGCACTGAGCTAACACTGACCTTCCCTGTGTGTCTCTGCCCACCTCTTGCACTGAGCTAACACTGACCTTCAATTTGTGTCTCTGCCCACCTCCTGCACTGAGCTAACAGTGACCATCCCTGTGCGTCTCTGCCCACCTCCTGCACTGAGCTAACGCTCATCTTCCCTGTGTGTCTCTGCCCACCTCCTGCACTGAGCTAACACTGATCTTCCCTGTGTGTCTCTGCCCACCTCCTGCACTGTGCTAACACTGACCTTCACTGTTTGTATCTGCCCACATCCTGCACTGAGCTAACACTGACCTTCACTGTATGTCTCTGCCCACCTCCTGCACTGAGCTAACACTGATCTTCACTGTGTGTCTCTGCCCACCTCCTGCACTGAGCTAACACTGACCTTCACTTTGTGTCTCTGTCCACCTCCTGCACTGAGCTAATACTGACCTTCCCTCTCTGCCCACCTCCTGCACTGAGCTAACACTGACCTTCACTGTGTGTCTCTGCCCACCTCCTGCACTGAGCTAACACTGAACTTCCTTGTGTGTCTCTGCCCACCTCCTGCACTGAGCTAACACTGACCTTCCCTGTGTGTCTCTGCCCACCTCCTGCACTGAGCTAACACTGACCTTCACTGTGTGTCTCTGCCCACCTCCTGCACTGAGCTAACACTGACCTTCCCTGTGTGTCTCTGCCTACCTCCTGCACTGAGCTAACACTGACCTTCACTGTGTGTTTCTGCCCACCTCCTGCACTGAGCTAATATTGACCATCCCTGTGTGTATCTGCCCACCTCCTGCACTGAGCTAACACTGACCATCCCTGTGCGTCTCTGCCCACCTCCTGCACTGAGCTAACACTGACCTTCCATGTGTGTCTCTGCCCAACTCCTGCACTGAGCTAACACTGACCTTCCCTGTGTGTCTCTGCCCACCTCCTGCACTGAGCTAACACTCACCTTCCCTGTGTGTATCTGCCCACCTCCTGCACTGAGCTAACGCTGACCTTCGGTGCGTAACGCGCCCTTTCAATGTCACTAACGCTGTTGACATTCGGTCACAAGGCACCAGTTTCTGGAAAGCTGCCTCTGTTACTGTACCTCAATCAATCTCCATCTGTCTCCTGTCGCCACTATGATACCAAATGGCCCTCCTTTCCTAGCCTCATCTCCAGTGTACCTTTCTTTGGAGTTGCAGGTTAACCCTTTCACTCTGTATTGTCTGGTGTGAAATGAAAGTTGTTGTTGATTCACAAAAAAACATTTCCCCCACCTGACTTTGATTGGCAAACTCTGAAGTGATATTTTATGCTAACAGGAGAATATATTGAGCCCAATTGGTAGCTTTGTCAGGTTATTTCCTTCACTTTAATGGAATCGATTCTGCAATGATTCAAGAAGTTGAGGTCAACGGGAACGAAATCTTCACATGTTTTCATCACATCTACAACGGTGTTCAGTTCATCAGTTGAAATAACGTTTTATGTTTTTTTGGTGCATGAAATCTTTATCTTTTTCCAGCTTTACTAAACGGTAATTATTTTCATAGTGTCTGTATATTATGCGGCTCCAAAGAATTCAATTGAATGATTGCGTGTTCGTTAATACTAAAGAATGATATTTTATAATAAAATATAAATAAATGTTCCCGCCAGGTTTCGAACCTGGGACCTTTCGCGTGTGAGGCGAACGTGATAACCGCGACACTACGGAAACTCCTGTAAATTCATTACTGTTGAGACACGAATAAAACTCAAATACATTTACACCGAACTCTTGGATCATTCACAAAACTCCTGCAATTCGGGGATGGGATGCAACAGCTGAAAGAAAATTGGATCTTCAGAATGCGCGTTGGAAAAGTGGTGTATAAACTCGGAAACAGGAGGTGAGAAGAGCTCAAGTTCTTGCAGCCGTGAAGCGAGTGACATCGTGTTTAAATTTTTCAAATCAATGGCACCTGATCCAACAAACAAGTTTAATTTCTGAAAAGTTCTTTGAAAGGCGTTGCAATGGGTCAAACAGTCCATGAAATCCCCAAAGAGCTTTGACTGAACATCAGTTCAGCGAGACTTGTATCTATTGATTGGCTTATAAAGATTGTGCTGTTTTACTCCACAAAGTTCAACAGATTGTCTGATTTTGACCCCACTTCTCCATCATAGCATTAAACAAACTATTAACATAAGTAGTGAGCTCGACATTAGTTGGTGAGTTTTGCGGACAAGGGCCAACCCGGGATAGCGCGACCGAGCGCTCTCAGGCGCTGAATTTAAGTTCCAGTCTCTTTGGGGCCGTGGATTCCAATCCCTCCGCTGTCAAAGGCTCACGATCGTGTCCGTCTTTGGCATCGATCGCGTCGGATGTGTTTTCGGAGCAGAAAGAGCTGTGTGGAGAAGGCAGGTCACGTGAATAAAATAGCGGATGGTTACCTCCCATCACGTAACTCCTATTTGGAACTGAATTTGAAACTATTCTCTAAAAAATATTGTACCTAAATTAGTCGCTGATTTGATCCTAATCAGCTTTTGCTGCTCGTATTATATATGAGATGATAATTGATCTTAAATGTTGGAACAATATTTTCTACAATAAAGTTCAGATTGTCTCAATTATTCAACTCTTTAATTTATATTAGACGTTCTGTTTTACAGGAATAATAGAATGCACATCCAGAGCAGCAGCGAATAACATGTTAATTCTATAAACATCATTGCACATCGTTTCTTATACATGTACGTGGAGGCAGGTGTTCAGCTGTGATCCTATAGTGGTCAGTGCTCTGTGCTTTGGCCGCAGTAACCTCGATCCGAATCCGAGTCACCGCAATCCCCATTGATTGTCCTTTTGACAATTTTAAAAACATGTTTTAACGTTATCTGAGTACACAATGCATCTGTATTCGAAATTGTCTCTCTTTGCGTTTAATCAATAATGATAATAACGTTTTGATAAAGTGCCATACCATGTCTTCTAGACGGCTCCAAGCGCCTTACAGAACATACTGAAACGTGAATTGAATGTATACATTTTCTCTAAAGAAAAACTAGATTACTTCTACTAAGTTCTTCTGCGGTGATAAAACAATTGAGGTTACAGTTCAGCATTTCAGCAATTCGCCCATCATATTTCTTCACTCAACACTCCTTCAACCACATTAGAATTGATGGATCAAAATTTTGAAAGAAAAATATTGTAACAGATGACGTACAATGAAATGAGCCCGGAGGCAGAAACCCATCATCACGCTGATAGCAAGTTGGAGCCTTCCAATCATTGTACCTTCACATGGGAATTCCTGTGTTTGGAATGGTTTACCAAGGGACAGATCCTGTTTATTTAGTTCCAGGGACTGTTTGGAGAGGTTTGGCTGGAATAAAATGATTGAGGACTGCAGAGTGTGACGACGGCACTGCTGGATGATAACCAGCTAACATCACAACCCCGACAAATGAACACACCATATAGTGGGCGTTTAAGTGAATCAAGTCTATTTTTTATGTTGTTGCCAAAAATTCCTTGGAGAAAATTAGACATTCAAGGCACGGCTATTTGTTACGGGCAAATTGGTGCAGAAATTCCGCAGAAGTACACTGTATTTCTGTCACCTGTCAGTTCATAAAAAAATATCTTGAAGTTCTTGGAGTTGTCTCGACAATGTGATGACATACTGTCCCGCTGTATGAAATGCAAGAAATCAAATTAAATGACCATTATAATCAGGGAAATAACAACAAAGCAATGCGGTGCAGGCAAGGTTTTCTCCAAATCAGTTCCTTGCTAATTAGTCAGCCGTCGTGGCCGAGTGGTGAAGGCGATGGACTGGAAATCCATTGGGAAACAATCCATAATGCTCCCTGTTATTATAGTTGTGCCAACTGTTTGTAGGAATGTTTCCACATTCATAATAACTGTGAATTGTGATAACTTGTGGAAGAGGTGAGGTGGAGACTCGACAAATGCAAAGTTGACCTCACTGAAAGCTTCCCTTCACATAATTACAAGTAAAAGTTATTTTGTGTCAGTACATCAGATGGGACACGTTGAGGGGAAATCTTCTGCACAAATTATTAACAATTCGTGCTCTGAATCATTTTTATTGTTTATTTCTGAAGTAACTCATCAGCATCTCAAAACATAACTAGGACACGATTCGGGAAGGTAAAGCTGGGGTTGAGTAGCGCTAAAGTCTATTTACTATTCAAAACATGAAAGAAATATAAAAGTGTGAATCTTTCCAAAATATTTTCACCTATTTTGTTTCACAGTGAGAAACACAGCTGCCGTATGGCGTTGCTTTTCTTTGGTAAAACCTTGAATAGAGTGGATGAGACAATCCACTCCGTTGGTTCCGTATTAACGTGAACCAAGACATTGACTTCGACTTGAATTTGAACACCAGCCTCTGATCTGGAGTCGGACGCGCTACAGTTACGCCACGACATCGCCAGATTATTTCACACAACACACTAGGTTGTGATGAAGGAAATATAAACGCAACACATGAGTGGTTAAAACATTAAGGGGAATCTTCCAATTGATAAAATGAAATGTTCACATTGGAGATGGAGTGCCTGTCCTCACATTTGCTGCTTACACCCACTTGAATTTATATTGCGAGCATCACTGGGTAAACACTGACTCCTACCAGCAATTTCTGTGAATATAGATTTTTACGCTTCCTTAATTTGGCAGAAATCTACGTGGCTGGAGGGATATAATTGCAAATTGTTGTATGTGATAGAGAAAAGGGTGCGAAGATGTTGCACTTGCAAATTGAAAACACTTTAGTTTCCTTGTGGATTTCCGTTTTTCTTGACAGTAGCAGAAAACGAAATGACCAAATAAAGTTAAACACAATGACTGGAATTAGTACAACAGTTAGTACTAACGTTTGTGAACAGAATGCAAACCACGACGCCTAATAGATAAGGCGTCGGACTTCGGTGAACGTGTGGGCAATCAGAAGATCGCAGGTTCGTGGGCTTTTGGCACAAATCCAGAGGGATGGTTATCTTATGATGGTTGTATATTGTAAAGTAATAATTCGTGTTCTCTTTGATATATGTGTCGCTGTCCGTACAATCAGCTACAACAGCCGTGTTGCTATTCTGTGTTGCTAATAACGCCATTTTCTTGTTTAGCTGCCCATTATGCCCACAAATTTCGTTTATTAAATGGAGTTTTTTTTTTCTCTTTTGCAGTATTTGAGGAAAATTTATTCTCGAGTCACATGGTTGTCAAGTGAAAGTATAACCGCTGTCGCAAAAAGGTTTATTTGCAAAATTGTCCCTCCCAACTGAATGGGATTCGTTGGATTTGCAACAGACACCTCTTGTTGAGCATTTAAAGCATCTGCCAATAGCTGCGTTCCCTCCACCACCTGAACACTGCTCAGCGGTAATATTGTAGGAGCATAACATTTCTATCAATAAGTGTCACACACAATTTAAATCCTCTTGACCATTTTCTTCCTTCACCAGATGACATCCTCTCACAGATTGGTTCAATTCTTTACTCACCAGAAGCTCACTGCTGGTCGGTTGCTTCTTAGACATAACACAGCCAAATGCCATTGTGCATAAAGCAATAGGAAACGTCCACTTAAAGGAGATAACAGCAGCATTTTTACATTTTTACCTGAATGCGTCAAACCGGTTCACAGAGCTAAAGAGGCTCTAAAACCCACAATAATCCAAACCGGAGTCTGAATAACAAATGGTAATTAAACTAACAACCGGTCAACTTTAGTACAGAGAATGATAGATTCATCGACAGGACACTAATGACAATTTTCTTGTCTCCGATATCAGGATAAATTTGTTCCAGGAACTAAAATATTAAACGAAAGATGTTTCATGAATTGACAGGAACGGGGTACATTATTTCCGAGATACACTAAATCTGTAGTTTTATTTGTAACGACTAGAACCGCAATGTACATCGCGCTGTGACAGTCATGGCAGCAATAACCAACATGTGTGATGTTCGGGAATTCAGGACGGCACCGCTGGGATTTGTACCCGGGATTTCCTGTTTACCAGACAGGCGCTTTTGCCCTAAAGCCACGGCGGCGCTGCCACATCGTTTCACATCATTCAACATCCAGATGACTGTCATCTCTGTCCAGCAGTTTGGCTTCTGCCGTCACCTCAATAAGAAGGAGTTGACCAATCGCCCCTCATCCTCCGATTCCCCCATTCCTCATCACGGCTGTGAGTTTTGGATGCAGACCTGATCCTCGCTGACACCCCATTGCCTCTCTCTCACACTTTCCCTTTCTCTCTCGCTCTCACAAACACACACACATACTCTCTCAAAATCACTGTCTCTCCTTCTCCTCTGATAGTTATATCATTCTCTCTTCCCTCTTGCTGTGAAATTAATCTCTCTCTCTCACTCACACATCACTTACACTCTCCTCTATACGCTCTCTCTTTCTTTCTCTCGCTCTCTCTCTCTCTCTCTCTCTCTCTGTCTCTCTCTGTGTCTCTCTCTCCAGCTCATTCCCTCTATCAATGGCTATCTCCCTCTTTCACTCCACCAGTCGCAGGTCACTGCATGCAATGACAGGAGCCGGAGGTCACTATGTGGCCGGAGCCGGGGTCACTATGTGACAGGAGCCGGGGTCATTATGTGGACAGGAGCCGAGGGGTCACTATGTGGAGGAGCCGGGGTCACTATGTGACAGGAGCCAGGGGTCACTATGTGACAGGAGACGGGGTCACTATGTGACAGGAGCCGGGGTCACTATGTGACAGGAGCGGGGGTCACTATGTGACAGGAGCCGGGGGTCACATGTGGGAGGAGCCGGAGGTCACTATGTGACAGGAGCCGGGGTCTATGTGACAGGAGCCGGGGTCACTATGTGACAGGAGCCGGGGATCACTATAGGGGATCACTATGTGACAGGAGCCGGGGTCACTATGTGACAGGGCCGGATCACTATGTGACAGGAGCGGGTCACTATGTGACAGGAGCCGGGGTCACTATGTGGGAGGAGCGGGGGACAGTGAAGGAGCCGGGGGTCGCTATGTGACAGGAGCCCGTGGACACTATATGACAGGAGCCAGGGGTGACTATGTGACAGGAGCCGGGGGTCACTATGTGCAGTGACAGGATATGTAAAGGCACATTACTTTTAATGGAAGGAGAGGTATAGAGGGATTGGAGGGATGGAGGGAGCAATGTAGGCAGAGAGGTGTGATAGAAGGAGGGAGATGGACATCTAGTAAGGGAACAAGCGAGAGAGGGTGATAGGTGTTGGGGACAACAACAACAGCAACTTAGATTTGTATAGAACCCTCCACGCTGGACAGCGTCTCAGAGCGCTTTACAGTTTCGTATCCCGGGTACAGGCCAGTGGGGAGGGGGGAGAGGTGACCAGAGGCACGGACGAAAAGTGAGGTCTTCAGTAGAGACCTGAAAATGTGAGTGGAGGGGGCGAGACGAAGATCGTGCGGAAGGCAGTTGCAGAGCCTCGGGGCATATTGTTGTTTAGATGGTGGAGCGGAAGACTCGGGGGACGAGGATGAGGCGAGACCAGGAGGTGCTGTTTTGAGGAGTGAGGAGGTCAGAGAGGTCGGGGGGTCCTGGGGAGTGCAGTGACTTGCAATCGAGGATGAGGTTCTTGGAGTGGATCGTCTCTGGAATAGGCAGCCAGTGCAGTCTGGCCAGGACTGGGGGGGTCGCGGAGCGGAGTTTGTGCGGGACATAGTGAGGGAGGCTGTGAGCGACTGGAAGAAATGTGTTAGGGGTTTTGGTGTGGGAGTGTCCGGCAAATGTTGTTTACTAATGATTAATAGCATAATAATATGCATTAATCGACAGTGTGTAGAACGCTCAGATCACAGTAGATCAC
>NW_024704852.1:141038-150973 GCF_018977255.1 Callorhinchus milii
TGAGATTATCCAGTGGTGTCCGGGCAATCTACTGAAACCCCTTAGATAATCTACGCTTGGGAAAGTTTGCTCCAGACCAATTGCAGTGTCTACCACTTGCGTTGTGGAAGACTTGGGGTAAAAGGAAAATGGCTGCAATGGTGTAGAGCTCAAAACTACACTGCCGTTGCATTGAGCATTCTGGTGCTGGAGTCCGTTTCACAGTGGCGAAACCAACAAGCACATGGACTCCTGGTATGTGGCATTGAATGTGGACCCTGCAAATACCAAGATGGCTGGTAGACCGCAAGTTGACCTGTAAAGTTGCTCGCACGGCTCTGAAGAGCGACTTCATTCAGATATGTGCTGGGAATTATAAACTGGAATCGTGTCACCAACGTATATGTGTATACCCAGGCCTTGGAGTACACCTTGATCGGTTTGCAGACATCGCAGCGTTGACGCTCAATCACTGCACCTACAACTGTTGCAACGATCGCTCAGTGGGAAGGGGTTTTTTACTATTATGGGCAGGAAGATGTGGTAAATGTGTTTTGGATTCATGTCAAACGTACTGCCCTACAGGAGGCTTCATCCTTGCCCCTCCCTCCATGCCCTTCTTCAGATCAGACCTGAACTTACTTTGCCTTTTGCCCAGAGTCACCACCGCTTTCTCTACAAGTTGGCAATAATAAAATGTTGAATTCCTTGGCAATAATACACTGTGTAAACAATAGTTGTGGCTGTTGTTGTGTTGTATCTCGGTTGAATGCACATGTACTGGATCTTCAGCCGGAGGATAAACATTTATTGCGGTGAAAGTGGAGCGGACAGCCGTTGGAATCGTTAGTAACTGTACAGATTAATTCCAGATGCAAATATTTCAATAATAATAAATCATTAATAATAACCCTTCCTGTTTAAATCATTAATCATCAGGTCTTGAATGTCGCAAATGCTCAACGTTTCAACTGTAAAGGGGAGTTTATTATTATTACTGAGTGAAACATGAGAACATAAGAAACGCGAGATGCAAAAAAGAATAAGGAACACTTGTCCCGACCTACCTATGTATTATATTCCATAATATTGTTTCATAAAAGAAAACTGTCTAATATGTTTTTCAAGGAAGCAACACTGAGTGCTTGATCCGTCTCCTTAGGGAACCTGTTCCTCACTTTAACTCATTCATCACTGAAACAGTGTTTCTGTTGGTGCGAAACACAGCCGCCAGTTTGCGCACAGCAACGTCCGAGAAACGTTCATTCAAATGCCATCACCTCCGGCAACGCGATGCATCGCCAACAATATATGGAAACCACAATTTTTGATTCAGATGTGAGAATATCACCACTGAGTGAGGCTGATAACTTAACAGGTGATGCAGCAATTGATTGCTCGATGTGAGGAATGTAAGAAAGTCATATTAGCATTGTATGGAGTATTTTTCTCCTTGACAAGTATTTCAGCTTTCAGGCGTGGATGGAAAACTACCTGCTGCTACCGGAATCACTGAGTTGAATCGCATAACTCACGGAGAGTGTTTTCCCCAGGGCACAAACTCATCTGTGAACACGAGGTAAAATTGCTCATCAAAGCGTTCTCCGCTTTGGATAAAATACGGCTCTGATTTATGCTATTGAGCGTCACCCCACAGCGTGAGCTGCGTCCTGTACCAAGAGGAAGAATCGCTTTTTTCTCTGTGAAGATGAGAATTCCGATAATGTTTAGGATAGAGCGGATATACGACCCAATTCTCGCTGCTGTTGGAGTTCCTGGCAAGTAGTTTAACCAGTTTATTATCCACAGAAATAAGGAGTACCGTTTTCAGACTGACTCAGTCGGTTGCATTCTCCCATGTGAATCAGAGCGTTGTGTGGTTTAGTCCCATGTCAAGACATTAACCTCACACTGAAGACTGACACTCGACATCAAAAACAAACTACTTTAGTGTCGCGCCTCTCACACAGGGCAGTGTCTCAGACGTTACACACAGTGGTGGAGGATAGCACTCCTCACACAGGGTATCATCTCAGACCGTACGCAAAGTGCTGGAGGGTAACGCCTCTCACACAGGGTATCATCTCAGACCTTACACACAGGGCGAGAGGGTGAGCTCCATGGTTACAGGTGCCTTCGTGAGAAAGGGAAGTGAATAAGAAAAGACAAGCTTTTCTGTTGGGATGTTTAAACTGTTACAGTAACAATAATAATAATCCTTCCACTTGATGCAGCGCTTCATCAATTATTTGAGTCGGCTCGAAAAGAGAAGCAAATGTATCGTGGTGTCCTGGACAAAAATCTTCCATATAAAATTGGTCACTCGCTTAATTGCTGTTTGTGCGCTGTTCAGCTGCCGCGTTTGAATTAAATTCGCTCTGTTTGTTCTTATTGCCCTTTTCTCTCTGTTTTCTTTATCTCTCTCTCTCTGCCAGTGTGTCTCTACACGCAGACCATCTCTCTATCTATATTTCTCTCTCTCTTTCTGTATCCCTGGACCGGAAGGTGATGCACAGCGGATCACGTTTGGCTCCATCTGCCTTCAAATCTCAAAAATTGGGGTTTGAATTTTGAAGGCGACTGTTGCCTCAGTCCACAGCGTTCAGTTCATCAACACTCTCTGATCTCTTCCAATGTTCATTATGACTGATCGTCTCTTTCTCACTCTCTGTAGCGAACATATTGGCGATTGTGATCCTGTGTCGAGGTCGGTGCGGTCTCTCCAAATGCATCTCTCGCTATCTGGTGGCCATGACAGTGGCCGATCTGATGGCGGTTATCACAACAGTGATTTTCGTACGCATTGTTTACCGTGACTTCCCGAATTCGTTCGTCACCATCACTCATATTTGTCGGCTGATTAGTTTCCTGGATTGTACAACAAGGGCAATGTCTGTGTGGTTAACAGTAGCTTTTACCTTTGATCGATATGTCGCCATCTGTTGCCCAAAACTTAAAACAAAATATTGCACCGAAAAAACAGCTCTGAGAGTGATAGCGGTATTGGCTCTGATCTTCTTTGTGGAAAACATTCCCTGGTATTTTTCATATGTACCACAGTACACAGTTAACGACATACCAAGGGGATGCCAACATAAATCCAGCTATCACACTTCCCTCTCATGGATAGTGTTTGACTGGCTCCACGTTATTTTAACCCCGTTTCTCCCATTCGTTCTGATTTTGCTGCTCAACGCCCTGACTGTCAGCCACATACTGGAGTCCAGCCGAGCCCGCAGGAGATTGCGAGGACACAGTGATGGGGACAGGAATAGAGGAGCGAGTGACAGTGATCCAGAGATGAGGAAGAGAAAGAAATCCATCATTTTACTCTTTGCTGTTTCTGCAAATTTTATATTATTATGGATAACATTTGTTTTATTTTTCTTATACTGGAGGTTTTCAAAAAAATATTACTACACAGGGTATAATGACCCTTTGTATATCATCTGGCGAACTGCCTTCATGCTGGTGTATTTGAGTTGCTGTACAAACACGTGTATTTACGCGGTTACTCAGACTAAATTCAGAGCGGAAATTCGGAAAGCGGTGACATTTCCTTTTATTCTAATTGTCAGATTATTTCATTGACAAACTTCGCCAGTGGTTTGTGTGTCTGTGTGACTGAACAGACACAGTGATAGGATTCGTAATGTATCTGTGTATTAGTGTCTCTGCTGCAGCGTCTCTGTTTGTGTGTCTATATGTGTGAGGGTGGGTCTGCAGTTGTTTGTTTCTGTCTGTGTCTGGATGTGGGTTTGTGCGAGTGCGTATATTTGGGTTTCCTTTCTGCGGGTCTGCCTGTGCGTGTGTGTGTGTGTGTGTGTGTGGTGTCTGCATCTGTATGGGTGTGTTTGTGTGTGTGAATAAGTGTTGTCGGCTATCGCTTTAATAAATCAAATACAATTCAGTAAGAGCTAATGAGTCGAAGACAAAAAGTAGAAAAGAATACAAGGAATGGGATAAACTGATGAGTTTGCTCGTGGATTGAAGGCTTTGCGTTGACAATAAATAAAGGTATTAACAACACTCGCTGTGCATTGAGCGCGATTTACTTGGGGCAAAGCATGACCTGGTGATTGTTATTTGCACAGCATACTATCAGAGTATCGGTATGAAACACGCCTTCAGACTTCCCTCCAAAGGCCGCATTTAATCTGTTTGATGTTACGACACTCCCGACACTCACATTCCTTCTGATTTTGCTGCTCAAGTCTCTGACTGACACCCACATTCCGACCAGTCGAGTCCGCAGCCGTAGTGGCACTATATTGTGGGGTCGCTGCAATGTGGATACGAACTGATCTGCATTGACGGTGTGTGCAAATGGCTGCGGCGTTTCACTCACAAAGTAGATTTAAATCGCTCTACAATATATTACTTTAAGCGTTTGAGACGTATTGAAAACGTAATAAGGCGATATCAGACGCAATGTTTGTTACTTTTAAAACTACTATCGCTTTCCCCATTTGAACACAGAGACATGGGGCCTTTCCGCATACAGTTCTTCACACTTTCCGCCCCAAATTAAACAATGGTTTCGACGCTTTCCGGATAGTTTATCCAATGATTCTCCATCAACAACTGGTAAATTAATTAATTCCTTCATTCTCTGTTTCAATTACTTGGTAAAGTACAAACATATAAACGAATGAAACGATCGATTCTTCTATTTGTGGAATTATGACTATCCAATGAATAATTATGACAACGCCCTTCTAACTGCGATTCGCTAACGTGATATGCAGACAATTTGCTTCACAGTGTATCATGGAAAGCGCCTTCAGTAGCCTCGAGACCTTGAAAAAGAAGTTATATCAGATAGTAAACAACGAGGGCGTCAATATAAAACAAGCCATCACAGTTCTCTTACATCGGTAGCATTTAAACTGATCGGTCTGAAGGCACTCTCGAAACCATCATTCTTTCGGATTTCAACAGGTGTCTCCGTACGCAGAGACCAATCCTTTTGTACATCGACAAAGCAGATTATACAAAAAACAGACTCATATACATAGCCCAGCCAGTTATACATGGACCAAGACTTGTATTAATAGACCAGGCCTGTTATACACACAACAGACTGCTATACAGAGAATCAGTTGTGATACAGAGTTATCACAACTGCCCGTTATAACCTGCCCGGTATACATAAATCAGGCAATTACATACAGACAATGCTTATACAGTTATAGAGATCATAGATGTTGTGCGGAGACCAGAGCTGTTGGACAGATATCCGGCCAGTTATACAGTGACCAGACATTGTGTATAGAGACCAGACCTATTGTACAGAGACCAGAGCTTCTGTGAACAGACCTGTGATAAAGAATCCATGCCAGTTACACAGAGATCAGGCCTGTTTTAAGTGACCAGAGCTGTTGATTGGAGAACTGCGCTATTACGCAGACATTGGACCATCTATACAATGACAGGGCCTATTTTTCGAGAGCAGACAAGTTATGCAGAGACCAGGGATTTGGTGTTGATACCTGGATTTTATACAGATATCAGGCTAGTTATAACGAGACCAGGCCTCTTATACAAGACCAGGCTGTTATGTAGATAACAAGCCTGTTACACATATAGACCAGGTCTTTTACACAGATACCAGTCCAATTATACATGGTGGAGGCCATGGATAGAAAGACCTGTAGCTCAGTGGTTAGAGCACTCGATTTGCAAGTGAGAGACCTGAGTTCAATCCCAGGTAGGTCAGGGCGAATCCTTGGGCAAGTTTCCTTACTTCACTCAGAGCCTAATAATAATCCCTCCTAAACCAAAAGCAATAATAAATTGGTCATTTTCAATCTACGACTGTTTGTGGGACATTGCTGTGCGCAATTGGCTGCCGCGTTAGCCCACAAATATACAGTCAATTCACTTTACAGTGTGTTCTGTGAAGCGCTTTGGGACGTCCTCCCGACGTGAAAAGCGCTGTATCAAATGCAAGGAGTTTTATTATTATAGATACCATGACCTGCCGTAAAGAACCGAGGCCGACAAACTAAGATCAGGTCTGTTATACAAAGGCCAGTCGTGCTATAGATAGACCAGGCTTCAATACAGAGATCAGGCCCGCTATATGGAAACCACCCGAGGTACGCAGAGAAAAAGCTTTTTAATCCTTCAAGACACCACTACAGTCTTGTTCCCCCAATATCTCTGACTTCGTAACCGCAAAGAAGAATGTCTGTTGCCTCCGCTCGGCGGACACCGGTCCGCTTAAGTCCCCCGCAATTCCCGCCCCACTGTGGGCGGTCGGGCATTCAGCATTCCTGCCCCAGACTCTGGAACTCTATCCCGCATGGCCTCTGCCTCACCTGCTTCAAGTCAGGTCTGAAGGCCATCGTCGTCGACCATGCCTTCAATTTCAAATGCCCTCATTGCCTCACACGGCCTTTCCTCCGCCACCTCCTTCAAGCCAACTGACCCAACCATACCATTCCTCAACAAACGCCGACAGCTTCATATCCCACCCGCCTCACCCGCCGCAACCCCAAACCCCCACCCACCATCAATATGCGCCTCACTGAGCGAGTTTTCAGTCATTATACACCTCGTCTTCCGAAAAACCATCTCAGAGATACAACGTCTTTCAAAGAGCCTCAAATTAACCTATATGATGGCGCGTTTCGTCTTCCTCCCCTCCACCCAACCCGCACATCAACCCTCCCCACTATCCACCGCCGTCTTTGCTCGCGTGTCCACCCAGGAAACTTATTATATGCTCACGAACCTTTAAAAAAAGCGAATGGTATTTAATCACTAATGTGAACTATGCTGGAATATCAATATAGCTTTCACATAACCTGTGTGTCGAGAGCTGAATTTATTGTAAACATAGCAGACGGTGGCGGAGGAATTTCCTCTGTGTTACCATTGCAGTGAGTGTCCGTTGGGCTGAGACTCACAAATGGATGTTTTCTTCCAATTTGACTTAATGTTTTTTCTCTGAGGTTATTTTTTCCGGACGGCAATTGCTTATGTTGACCATTTATAATATTGTTGATATATGAACTTCTCAGCAAATGTCCACACGCATACAAGTGTATCTCATTGGTAGCTCATGAGGCTGCAGATCTAGAGATTCTGATTGAAATACAGGCGTCACCTTATGTTCCAATAATGTGACTTTCTGTCACCCATTTCGCTGGTTTTAAACAATCCGTTGTTTTTTTTAACGATTCAGCTGTTTAAAAACGATAGTGATATCCACAAAATCATCTCAGTTGATTGCTCAACCATTGAGAATCCCGGGCGATGAAGCATTGCGTCATTGAATGGACGAGCACAAAATGTTGTATCAGTTGATTTGTAATTTCAATTGTATGTTATATTTTAAATATTCATATGAGACACAGGAATGAAATCCAAACTCTCGGGTGAGGAAAGCGAGCAGGAGGAATGGCTGACATTTCGGTTCCATACCTCAGTCTGTTTTCATCCTCAGAGCCACACACATGGACGATGTTCAATAAATGATAAGCGGTTGTAATTCAATCGTCTGTTTAATCAGTGATGTTCATGTGGTCGATCAGGATGCGGGAGGATTTTCACAAAGAGCTATTGGTTATGCAATTCAATAAAATGTTACTACATCTGGTCGTGAATCGACTGCTCAAACGCACTTCTCGCTGGTCTCAACATTTCCATCTTCCACAATTTCCAACTCCTCCCAAACTACACACCATCATCCTCATCCATCACAAGCAGTGCCCTCCCATTGCCCCTCATCACACCTCGGCTGCACCTGCCAACCTGAGACTCTATCCTACGTGGAGGACGCTGTAAAAGTGCAAGTTGTTGTTGCTGTTGCTCCTGCTTTCCAGCACAGCGGAACCACATGCTTTCACACCCCAGCACCTCGCTATTTCTCTGGTTTCCTCATACACACATCTCTGCCCAAATCTTGCCCTCAGCCAAAAATTTGCTTCCTTCTATGTCTCTGCCCATCGGCTGCCCTGAACTAAAACTGTCCTTCCTTGTGTGTCTCTGCCCACCTCCTGCACTGTGCTGACACTATCCTTCCCGGTATGTCTCAGCCCACCTCCTGCACTCAACTCACACTGACCTTCCCTGTGTGTCTCTGCCCACCTCCTGCTCTGAGCTAACACTGATATTCAATGTTTGTATCTGCCCACCTCCTGCTCTGAGCTAACATTGACCTTCCCTGTGTGTCTCTCCCCACCTCCTACACTGAGCTCACACTGTCCTTCCCCGTGAGTCTCTGCCCACCTCCTATGCTCTGAGCTAATACTGTCCTTCCCTGTGTGTCTCTGCCCACCTCCTATCCTGAGCTAACACTGAGCTTACCTCTGTGCCTCTGCCCACCTCCTGTACTGAGCTGACACTGACCTTCCCTGTGTGTCTCTGCCCACTTACTGCACTGAGCTAATACTGACCTTCACATTGTGTCTCTGCGCACCACCTGCACTGAGCTAACACTGAACTATCTTGTGTATCCCTTCCCACCTCTTGCACTTAGCTAACACTGACCTTCCCTGTGTGTCTCTGCCCACAACCTGCAATGAGCTAACACTGATCTTCCCTGTGTGTCTCTGCCCACTTCCTGCACTGAGCAAACACTGACCTTCACTGTGTGTCTCTGCCCACCTCCTGCACTGAGCTAACACTGACCTTCAATGTGTGCCTCTGCCCGCACCCTGTACTGAGCTAACACGGACCTTCGGTGCGTAAGGCGCCCTTTCAGTGTCACTAACGCTGTTGACATTCGGTCACAAGGCACTTCCTTGTGTGTCTCTGAGCACCTCATGCACTGAGCTAACATTGAACATCCCTGTATTTCTCTGCCTATCTCCTGCACTGAGCACACAATGACCTTCATTTTGTGTCTCTGCTCACCTCCTGCAATGAGCTAAAACTGACCTTCCCTGTGTGTCTCTGCCCACCTCCTGCACTGAGCTAACACTGAACTTCACATTGTGTCTCTGCGCACCTCCTGCACTGAGCTAACACTGACCTTCTCTGTGTGTCTCTACCCACCTCCTGTACTGAGCTAACACTGAACTTCCTTGTGTGTCTCTGCACACCTCCTGCACTGAGCTAACACTCACCTTCACTGTGTGTCTCTGCCCACCTCCAGCACTGAGCTAACACTGATCTTCCCTGTGTGTATCTGCCCACGTCCTGCACTGAGCTAACACTGATCTTCCCTGTGTGTCTCTGGCCACCTCCTGCTCTGAGCTAACACTGATCTTCCCTGTGTGTGTCTGCCCACCTCCTGCACTGAGCTAACACTGAACTTCCCTTTGTGTATCTGCCCACCTCCTGCAATGAGCTAACACTGACCTTCCCTGTGTGTCTTCGCCCACCTCCTGCACTGAGCAAACACTGAGCTTCACTTTGTATCTCTGCCCGTCTCCTGCACTGAGCTAACACTGAACTTGACTATGTGTCTCTGCCCACCTCCTGCAGTGAGCTAACACTGACCATTCCTGTGCGTCTCTGCCCACCTCCTGCACTGATCTAACCCTAAACTTAACTGTGTGTCTCTGCCCAGTTCTTGCACTGAACAAACACTGAACTTCACTTTGTGTCTCTGCCCGACTCCTGCACTGAGCTCACACAGACATTCACTATGTGTCGCTGCCCACCTCCTGCACTGAGCTAACACTGAACTTCGCTGTGTGTATCTGCCCACCTCCTGCACTGAGCTAACACTGACCATCCCTGTGCGTCTTTGCCCACCTCCTGCACTGAGCTAACACTGACCTTCCCTGTGTGTCTTTGCCCACTTCCTGCACTGAGCTAACACTGACCTTCACTGTGTGTCTCTGCCCACCTCCTGCACTGAGCAAACACTGACCTTCACTTTGTGTCTCTGCCCGTCTCCTGCTCTGAGCTAACAGTGACCATCCCTGTGCGTCTCTGCCCAACTCCTGAACTGAGCTAACATTGACCTTCCCTGTGATTCACTGCCCACCTCCTGCACT